>NC_025704.1:15066272-15108583 GCF_000633955.1 Camelina sativa
GGCATCACTTAATTCAATGTGTGTTCCCTTAGGCAACAACACGTGAGCCTGGCCGTAGCCCTCTATAAGGTTTGCTATACCCGCAATTGTACTAACATTGGCACTTTTCATGGTGAGGTTTATAAAATATCTTTTATCTCTTAAAATAGTGTGGCTGGATCCACTATCCACCACTAGTTCACTCATATCCTCAGCCATTTCTATAAAACAACATTTGTGTTTTAACTTAATAAGGCAAATAATTTATAAAATAAATCCTTGAATTTAAACCAAATAAATTATCCAATAAATAGAAATCAATCAAAGCATAAATTTAAACCAAATAAAACCGAAAAATTCATTCATCCTCTTTAAGGAGATCGGAAGTCTCTAAGGAGTCATCATTCTCATGACCTTCATCATCGAGATGCACCATGTTTGTTTCTGCGTTTTCCTTCAGGATCTCTGAAAGCCATTCAAACATACCCACATATGTCTTNTTTCTTTTGTCCTTTTACATTCTCTGTAATGTATAGGAATTCTCTTGTCCCTTCACCCTTGGTTTCCACATGATAACCATTTAATCTTATATCTTTAAAGCTCAACAAGTTTCTCTTGGAGCTGGGTGAATATATGGCATCACTTAATTCAATGTGTGTTCCCTTAGGCAACAACACGTGAGCCTGGCCGTAGCCCTCTATAAGGTTTGCTATACCCGCAATTGTACTAACATTGGCACTTTTCATGGTGAGGTTTATAAAATATCTTTTATCTCTTAAAATAGTGTGGCTGGATCCACTATCCACCACTAGTTCACTCATATCCTCAGCCATTTCTATAAAACAACATTTGTGTTTTAACTTAATAAGGCAAATAATTTATAAAATAAATCCTTGAATTTAAACCAAATAAATTATCCAATAAATAGAAATCAATCAAAGCATAAATTTAAACCAAATAAAACCGAAAAATTCATTCATCCTCTTTAAGGAGATCGGAAGTCTCTAAGGAGTCATCATTCTCATGACCTTCATCATCGAGATGCACCATGTTTGTTTCTGCGTTTTCCTTCAGGATCTCTGAAAGCCATTCAAACATACCCACATATGTCTTGAAGCTCCTTTCACGAATTTGCTGCTGCTGCAGTTCATCATCAGTGTGAAAGGTTGAGAGTGTCTTCTCTATCAAGTCCTCTTCAGTAACCTCAATACCACATATCTTTAAATTCGTTGCTATCTTAAATAGCTCTAAGTGGTATTCATACAAGGAGTCAAAATCATCGATCCTTATTGTTTCCCAATCCTCTTGAGCCTTTGGGAGTACAATCTCTTTGTACCCAAATCTGTTTTTCAACGCTGTCCAAAGTTCAAGAGGATCATCAACATGGAGGTACTGCAGCTTGAGGTTTTCATCCATATGGCGGCGCATATAGAAGTGCGCCGTAGCCTTGCTCCTTTCGGAACACTCATTCTCACTCTCTATGCATCTGAAGAGGTCTCTTGCTTTCATGTTAATCTCGGTGTCTAATGCCCATTGCAAGTAGTTATCACCGGACTTTTTCAGGCTAGCATACTCTAAGCTCTTAAGCCTTGCCATCTGCATACAACAGAAACAGACATCCGAATATTAGCATGCGATATTTGAGATCGAACCATGCACTCAATCAATAGGACATGCGATATTTGAGATCGAACCATGCCTTAGGCCATGCGATATTTTAGATCGAACCATGCCTTTCCATATTTGGGTTTAGGTTTAAATTCATGCATGCAAGACAACAAAAGCAAATAGTCTAAGCATGCAACAATTCTAGATAGGATTTCCTTTTCCTTAAGTTTCCTTTTTACTCTAGGATTTAATATCTTAATATTTGGATAATTGCTAAATTAATTTAGGAACTTATCCTAAATCTTTTAATTCCGAAAATATTTATTTTCAAGCTTATGGAAATTTAACAAAGTTTCTTCTCTATCGGATTCAACCCTAGAACATGATTCTAGTTCATGCAATCGATCTTAATCAACTTTAAACAAAATTTTCGATTTCTATATGCATGAACAATCCAAGTTTTAATTCTCCTAGAACAGTTAGATCAAATCCTATCTCATGATCCTAACAACATCAATTCTAGGTTCTTATGCAACATAACAATTCAAGCAATCTTAGACTATGCAATCAATAAATTCGGATTTTAAAGCTTGATGTATATGGTGCAATTCTCAATCAATCTAACAGCCCTAACAATCTGATTTTAAGTTTTAAGATTTAGGGAAATTTAAGGTTTGTTAGATTGTATATTTGGATGTTTTAGGGTTCCATAGTTTTAAGTTCAAGTTCGATCATAGGGTTTTGAGGAGGTTCGAACTTTTGTTTACCTTAACACCTTAGGGTTCTGACTGGATAGGATCTGGGAGCTAAAGACCTCAGATATCACGAACCACGAACCTCGAACAGCTTCCCACGAACTTGAGCTCCTTGCCGCGAACTCGATCTGCTTCCCGCGAACTACTCCTTGCGCGCGAACTCACCCCCGAACCAAGTAACCGTGCAAACCTCGATAGGGTTTTGAGAAAACTTGATCTCGAGCTAAGGATGCTCGAGTATCAACAGAAAGAACTTCGAGATCAAGAGATCTTCGAAGAAGGAGAAAGAACTAGAGGCGGTTTTAGGGTGTTTAGGGAAGAAGGATCGGCGGCTGCCTATTAGGGTTTTAGGGTTAGAGACTCGTGCTGATAACGTGTTATGAAAGTAGAGTTTAGGGATAAAGCTCTTGTGTTTCTTATTGATAATTCCCAAGGATTACATGCATATATATAGTAGATTACATAAACCGACCTAAGACCTAATGGCCGAGTAAGGCTTCGGCCCATGGGCCGAAGCTATATGGACTGAGTAAAGCCTATGGACCGAGACTCCATAGCTTAGTACATGGGCCGGTCTAGTGAGTCCACTAAGTGTTTCACAACAGTTTCTGATTAATTTCCGTTTAATCTCTGATTTTTTTGTTAGGTGCTAGGCCCATCCCAATCGCCTGACTAGCGCTTAGCGATTTGTAAAAAAGACATACACCGAAAGAAATTTTTGATAGAATAAGAAATATGAGCATGATCATGAAAGTCCATTACAGAAGTAACAAGACATATATAAAATATAGAGATAATGTTTGTTAGATTTCTATTTGTTAGTATAACTTAGAAAACTTATTTATCGATTTAAAGGATGCGAAGTCGTTTGTTATACTAAAATATATTATTTCAAAAGGATGAAACTATTTTAAAATATATAAGTGAACATTAGTTTTTGACTATTTATTTTCTTTCAGAGAAACTTCTATATAACTGCATGTTATTACTTTTGTAAACTATTCTCCTCCCTATTGGCTCATTTAAACTAATCTAATACAGCTGTTGTGAAAAATAAAATAAAAAAGCTTCTATATAACTATTTTAGTTTGAAGAATCTTAAATATCACTTTACATAAAAGATTAGTTTATTGTATACAAATGGTTAAACAAAATTCCTTAAAGTGATCAGTTTTGCGTCTACTATTACAAATTTGTAAAATAACCTAGGATGTAACTAACTACCTAAGCAATTTCTGGAATAAACGAAAAAAAAAACAGTAAAAGGGATACAATGTCAATTTAAGGAACTGGTATCCAATGTCTAACTTAGTTCCAAATCAACCAGCTAGAGTTTCTAATAAAAATACATATAACATATTCTTTATCGATATATAATAAGAATTTACCAAAGACGCAAGCGCAGAGCACAAGGCGAAAGATTTGGTCAGCCCTAAACGCTAAAACAAGTAAAAACAGCGAAGAAATTAAAGAAGAATGACACATTTGGGTCAGCCCTCCATCAAATTTTTGATACGTATAGGATATCGATACAGGTCATGTACATATTTGTAAATGAATACAATAATTAAATTAAAAATTACGTAATAAGGATTTAGTATAATGATTAAAGGAGTAAAGAAGGTTAAGAGGAGGGATAATGAGATAAAAGCTCAAGTACAATGATAAAGAAAACAAAGAAGAAAAAGGGTGAACACAAACATACCTTCCAATATACAAACAAAGACTGCCATATTTGTCCTAATCCCCATTTCACCTTCACGTATACATACATACACATAACACATATTCAGGATTAGTTGCATATATACTCATTTGTTCAAATATACTTGTCATTTTCAAAACTACTTAGTGTCAAAGGCGAGATTGAGAGCCGAAATTACTACTTAGTGTCAAAACTACTTAGGTTCAGCCTCACGAGGTCATGCATGCCGAAATTACTGTCATCACTCATCAATTGTGGACGTTTGTTTTCAATTCTAAAAAATCGTTAGTTTACATATATACTAGAATTTGCACCCGCGGCGCACGCGCGGGATTTTAATTTAAAATATTTCTTATCAACAGAAATTGTTGAGCTCAAATATAATAATTCCAACATTTGAGTATAAATATATAACTTATTTTACTCAATGATATACAACATATATATATTTTAAGATAACATTTCTTTGTTATATCTATTTGCGATTTTACGTGGGATTTTAGTTAAAATTTTTATCAATAAGAATAATTGAATATGAATATAATTTAAAAATTAAAAGATAAATCTATATAAATGCTGTACTTATTTTACTAATATATATATAACATATATTGTCTGGTGTCGCAATAATATTGTCGACAATCTTTGACATTTTATCTTTAAAAGAGTTCATTCCATATTCATATCCCATGAAAACATAATTTTAAAAGTTCTAACGTCAATGTCGATCGTTGACCTAATTATAGAGACCATTTAAACATATTAATATCCAACATTAAATGCAAATATACAAAGTTTCATGAACAGTTTTACTGCTATGTCGCTAAAATGAGGTTGTCCAAATGCATCATCTGTCATAATATAATTTTAGACTAAGTCAAAAATGCTTAAATGATGAAACATTTGAACCCCACAATAAATATCTATTCATTATTCCAAGCTACATATATTTCTAAAATCTCATATGCTATTTGCAGATGTTAATATTGTGATGTAACCCCATCTTCGTCTTCTAAAAAAAATATAGTGTACTTTAAATATGTTGTTTTTGCCAATGTTTTGGGTTTTTTTCTTTGTGTTTGAACAAATTCCAATGTTTTGGGTTAAAAGCATTTGATTATATATAGATATATATATATATATATATGTTATATTTGTTATATATATTTTATATCATGTTATAAAATTGTAGCTCCACCTTATGAGATATGCTACATAGATCACATGCCACTTTTTGTAACGGCTTGCATATTATTTTTTCTATATTTCCTGACCATTGATTTTGTTTTTAGATAGATTATTTTTTTAAAATTCTTTTTCATAGTTTTCCCAAAAAAAAGTGTGCCCTTTGTTTTAGATCAAATTTTTTAAGTTAAGTTAAGTTAAATAATTAATATATTCTTTCTTATAAGTAAAATTTAATAATAAATCTTTATGGTATATGTTTCTTAGAAACTAATGTTTCACTTCAATTTTATTTTCATGTTTAGATTTTTATAAATACAATTACATAACTTGTTTTTTTATTCCACCATGCATTAAAATCTTACTTACATTCTAAAACCCATTAACCCATTCTAAATTCTAAATTTTGGAATATAATTATTTTTTGGTTATAATTTTAATAATAATATTATTACTAAAACAAATTTATAGTATTATTTTTACTATTTTAAAATTTTCATTGAATTTACTTAATTCATTTTTTAGATAGTTATTAATTTTATTATTTACTAAAAAAAAATATTATTGTTTATACTATTCTAAAATTTAATTAGTTTTAGTTAAATCGTTTTTTATTTATTTTTTACTGTTATTAATTATAATTAATAAATATGCAATTAAATGAATATTAAAAATAATATCTTTTATGCAAAAAAATAAATAAAAACAAATTGATTAGGTGGATGCTGATGTGGAGGAAGGAGAAGTGAGCAAAGTAGTAGCGCGATAATTAGATTAAGGTTTATTCTGAATTTTGTTGTGTATTTTATTTTTTTGGTTACGTTAAAATCATATTTATGTTTGTTTTTGTATTTGATTTTGGTTGCTTATGTTGTATTGTTGTTTTTGTATTTGATTTTGGTTGCTTATGTTGTATTGTTGGATATTTTTTATACAAATAGGTTTTGCAGTAAGTATAAGTATAATTTAGTATGCTGTTTAGATTTTTTAAAATTGACATCATCTTAATTAAAACTCACTCGAAAGTCAAGTTTGACAATGGAACAAACCTTTTGTTACCTTAATTAATACTTACCACAATTATAACTTAACCTAAAGTTTTAGTATTTGAGCGAAAATTTTGGTTCTCTCGGTTCGGGTAAAACCGTAAGCCCAAGTTATTTATTTATAAACAACCTCAACTTTATTATGAAACTTAATGGGCCAAGAAAAAGAAGCCCAAATATGAAAAAAACCACGGGCTTATGTATCTTCTCACTCTCTATTTTTCTGATCCTTCTTCTTCTTTTTACAGACTTCTTCATTCTTGAGCTTTAAAAGCGGTGGATGTTGTTCTTCTACGTTCACGAACTTGTCGGGTTCGGTATAACCACTGAACAGGGTGCTTCCATCAGCGCTCCAGTTCAGGCTTGTGCAGTAAATAACCTGACCCAATCAACAAACATATCGAATTCAGTTTCCATTGTTATACACAGAAAACAATGGGCTATGTTCGAAATTCTTGAGGAATGAAGTCTAACAACATGAATTATGAATCATCCAAAAAAGAACACTTTAGAAGATATCAAGTCTTGCAAGATATCTTAGGTAATCGAAGAGTATGGAGAATGAAATACATTATAACCCTACGTTGACAAGGTAGTCTCAAATCTATAGACTAAAAACGCAATTGTTATACAGGTTTCACAGATACATATCCTCAACAACAGGGTAATGCCTCTATGTGAAGCTAAATACAGGCAAAAGACGAGAACACAAGTAACTCACATGACAAAGCAAAGAAAACAACCAGAATTACAGACCTAGATTAATAATAAATCAATCCATTACAATCTTTTCAATGAACTTCCTCATTTCCTACAACAGACCTAGATTACTACTTAATCATCAGACATAACCAACATTACAAACAACAACAGAGCATTCTATCAAAACCAAAGTGAAACTCAAAATCAATCATGAGTTAGTTTGTTAGTATGTGTGTACCTTCCTCTTGGTGGCAGCAGGGCCACGGTGGTCAGCCTTCTCGGCCTCAGCCTCGAGATCAACCTTCAAATCCTCAACAATGGTCTTGCTCTCCAAGTCCCAAATCTTAATACCTTGTTCAGTTGCAGCACAGAGCCAGTACCTGTTGGGACTGAAGCAAAGGGCATGGATCACAGAGTTAGCTTCAAAAGAGTAAAGCTTCTTCCCCTCAGCCAAATCCCACAGCAAAACAACACCGTCTTTGCCTCCACTTGCACAGAGTGAACCATCAGGTGACACGGCAACAGTGCTCACGTATCCAGTGTGACCAGCAAGTGTCGATCTGAGCTTGCAGTTCGAGAGGTTCCACACTTTCACCGTTTTGTCCCACGAGGCTGACACAATCGTCGGCTGAAGTGTGTTAGGACTGAATCTGACGCAGCTAACCCAATCACGGTGTCCGTCACCACCTCCTTCTGAGATCGTGTACTTGCACTCACCTAGAGTGTTCCACAGCTTGATCGTACGGTCACGAGATGCAGAGACGATCTGACGGTTGTCAAGGGAGAAGGCGACGGAGAGCACATCCTTGGTGTGTCCGACGAATCGACGAGTGGAGACACCAGCAGCTAGATCCCAAAGACGGAGCTCACCGTCCCAGCTACCGGAAAGGGCGAATTGTCCATCTGAGGAGAGAACAACATCCTCAACGAATGAATTAAGAATGAATGAAGGGGAGAATGGAGATTGAGGGTACCTTTTCGTCAATCAGAAGGAAATCAACCCCCATGAGTTGTCCACCTTTTTTAAGGTTTCAAGCAGGCCAGAAACAGAGGATCCTACCTACGATTTGTTGGTCAAGTCGACCAGCTTTAAGGTCAGCGAAAGAAACGAACAAAGAATTCATACTTCTAAGCAGAGAATGTAAGGCCAAATGTAAGTTGAGAAAATGACAATAGGAAGAGATTGGTTTATATAACAGAAGGACTTACGACATTTAAAGAAGAAGTAGTGGACTCTCCATTAAATCAGAGAAGATGGAAGAACATTATTAACAGTTACAAACTAAACCGTAGCAATTGTGATGGAAGACATGGAAGATAAGTGAAAGTGTAGAGGACTGGAAGACTTCAATTTACATCAGATGATGAAACGGCATGGATCATGAGTTAAGGAGAGGAGCAACCGGTGGAGATGGAGAGTCGTGGACACGGCGCGGAGGAGAGACATTCATAGGTTTAATCAAAAAGATAGAAAAACTGCTGGGCCTGAATTATCTCTGCAAAATTTTGGACTAAGTCCAATCCGAAAAACTCAAAATATTTAAGAAAAAATGCTGACGTGAATGCACCAGAAGAGAGAAAAAGTTCACTTTATATATATAGATATATATTTTGAAAATATTATATAATAATTTATTAAATCTCTCTCTTTCGTTTCTTTTTTTCAAGGAAGTCGATTACAGTTCTGGTTTTGGTTTTAGTCCAGACCAGCCAGATGTGTAAAAACATATAACTAATAATTATTAAGCAAAAAAAAAAAAAAAACAGGATATGCCGTAACTCTAGCCAAACGGACTGACCAAACCGACCCTAAACTTTGAACTGAAAAGCCCGTCGGACTCTCGGTCTTCATATTGCAATGAATCACCGTGTGCTAACTACTACCACTCTGCTAAGTGCTAACCACTGGAGGTAGATGTTGTCATAAACGACTCGCCACACCCGCATTGCCCTTGGGAGTTAGGATTGATGAATACAAACTCTGATCTACAACTAACATAAACGTGGTTAAATTATATCGAGAAGAGTATTAAAAACAGACTTTGGGTTTGTAAATGTGACAGAGGTCCAAACCTGAGTTTATCATCTACAAAATCCATCTTGGTTCCAATGACATGCATTAAGGCTTTAGGTTCAACAAGTATTCTCACACCTTTCTCCTCCACCAGCTCATCAAATTTCCCTTTCTCATCTGAAAAAGCACTCACAAAGAAACGTGTATATATAAACAAAGGCTCAAGACACACGATCGATCAACAACACACAACTTTGACAATTTTATAGAGCCCGAGATAATATAGAAAAAATGTGCATTAGCTTATATATATAGGAAGATAGAGATTTCAGTACATCATAACACCTTGAACCATATATGTACACACTAGACTAGCCAACAAAGGTGACTACCAAAAGTTTGAGAACATGACATATTTGTGAAGCAACAAGATGGTACACACCTAGCAACAAGTTTGAGAAGAGAAATAAGTTATAGATCTGATATAGATTGAACATAAGACATAGCAACCATTGATGAGCCCTTAGAACATAGCAATGCATCCATTGAATGTAAACTAGAAAGCACTTAGAACATAGCCAGTTTTTTCACATCAATGAAACTGTGGAGAAGATCTAAAGACCTCAAAGCATACAGCTGTAGTGTCCCTTTAATTTTTCAAATAAAACAATAAACATCCACAGAATCATTGTTGACTCTATAAGACAAGCCGTTGCAGCCACGAGCCTTAACGCCTAATGGTAAGAAAGGTTTTTTTTTTTTACGCTGTTGCAAGAAATGATGAACCCTAGAGGTCGTCAGTCAAGGTTAACACTTGCTTCCTTAACGCCGGTCCAACCCTCGCCGTCAAAACTCCATAAGCCTTCATCGAATCCTCAGAGAATATACTTTTTTTTGGTCAAAGGGCATTAGAGATGATGATTCTCCCCTCCATCTTCATTCAATCACCCAACAACATTGTTAACTACCCATTTTCATCTCCGACATCCATTACTTCGTGTTACAGCTTCTCGCAGCTCCTACGACGTAGTCGTTGTTGGCGGTGGGATCATCAGATTGACCACAGCCCATCAATTCCTTACCGGGTCGGATCTATCCATTGCCGTTGTTGAAAAAGCCGTCCCTTGCTCTGGCGCCACTGGTGCCGGTAATCTTTATTTCATTCCCTTCTCTTACAAAATTGGATTCTGCAAATAAAGTTGGACTCTTGGAGAGTGAATAGAGTTGACTTAACTAACTTGAAATTTGTGGTTTTGGGATTTTAGGGCAGGGATATATATATGGATGTGTAACAGTAAATAAATCAGCGAGCTAAAAACTATTCTAGGTCTTCACCAAGAGACTAAGAACAGAGAAAACAGAACTGAAAGATGATCAAAGAGAGAGAAGGATCACCTTAAAGGACTGATTCCGAGTGATGTGAGCAAGCTTAAGCGCCGCAAGAGATAAATGAGAAAGAGAGAGAGATAGGAAAATAAAAATGATACTCATTAATTAGGTTTCTCGAAATGGCAAACATTGTCTTACATACTATTCTTTGGACCACAAACCGGTACCAAAGTAAGATAACCAAAGCATAAACCGGATTACATTTTAATGTATTCGTTACATCATAAAGTAAGATACTGAAGGCATATTCCTGTCACAATACTCTCCTCTTCAGAACATCCTTGTCCTAAAGGATCAAAGGTGGGATACTTGTTGATGAAGTCTTGGTAGAACTCCCAAGTAGCTGCTGCAGGTGTTGAGCCTTTCCAGTGAACCAGAACCTTTGTGGTGGCTTTGTTGCGATACTTGATCATCTTCTTATCCAAAATGGCCTATGGTTCTTTAGCATTGCCGATGTCCAACAGATATTGGGGTAACAATGGAGCGTCCGAGGGAGGATTTGGGCAAAGTTTCAACTGGCTGACATGGAAGACATCATGAATAGCCGATTGCTGAGGGAGCTTTAACTTATACGCAACTGAACCTACTCTGTCCATGATCTGAAAAGGGCCGTAGAACCTTGGGGACAGCTTATGAGGGACGTTCTTTGACTTAAGGTAGTTCTGGCGATATGGTTGCAGTTTTAGATAGACGAAGTCTCCTATCTTGAACTCCCTTTCAGACCTGTGAGAGTCCGCTGCTTGTTTCATCCTGTTATGAGCTCTGAGCAGGTGGAACTTGAGCATATTAATCACTTCTTCCCGTTTTTGCAAACTGCGATCAACCACAACGGATGAGCTCTCACCAGGGAGATATGGTAGGTGAAGTGGAGGTGGTTGCCCGTACACGATCTCATAGGGGGTTGACTGGATGGCAGTGTGATAGGTAGTGTTATACCACCATTCTGCAAGAGGAAGCCATTTGCTCCAAGTTTCTGGGGCTTCTGACACCATACAGCGAAGGTACGTCTCCAGTATTTTGTTGGTTATTTCCGTCTGACCATCGGTTTGGGGATGATAGGACGTTGAGAACTGAAGATCAGTGCCATGAACCCTGAACATCTCTCTCCAAATCTCACTCAAAAACGTGGGGTCTATGTCACTGGTGACATCCTTAGGCATACCGTGAAGCTTGAAAACTTGGTCCAGGTACACCTGTGCAACATCCAAGGCCGTATAGGGGTGTGACAGAGGTAGGAAGTGTGCGTTTTTACTCAACCTGTCAATAACCACTAGGATGCAGTGTTTACCGGATGAAGGTGGTAGACCTTCAATGAAATCCAAACTGATTGATTCCTAAACACCATTAGGAATGGGTAATGGATTCAGCAGTCCGGGCTTAGCAGCCATGTCATACTTGTTTCGCTGGCAGATACTACAGTTGCGGACGTAGTTCTGGACCTCGAGACTCATTTTGGGCCAGAAGAATAGGGATTTGACGCGGTGCAAAGTCGCATCTCTACCTGATTGTCCACCTATAGCCGAATCATGCAACCACTGGAGGATCTTGGTTTTAACTGCAGCGTCATTCCCAACTACCAGCTTACTCCTGCATCTTAACTCATCATTGGTGAAGGTATAGTTTGGATGCGAGGCCGGTTTGGCTTTGATCTCAGATATAAGCTTACGCAAATGATCATCAGTTTCCCACAGAAGTTTCAACGAGTCAAAGAAGCCCTCGTGAGCTTGGGACAAGGTGATTTGTAGAAGTTGTGAGCCAGTTACCCGTGATAAAGCGTCCACAGCATGGTTTTCTTTTCCTGCTTTATACTGTATCTCAAAAGTGTACCCCATCAGTTTAGACAACCACATATGTTGAAAGGGTGTGGTTACCTTTTGATCCATAAGGAATTTGAGGCTCTTTTGATCTGTTATGATGATGAAGGGTCGATGTGCGAGGTAAGCATTCCAAACCTAAACTGCATGGACCACTGCGAGCAACTCCTTTTCATAAACCGATAATGATTGGTGTCTTGGTCCCAAAGCTCGGCTGATGAAACAGATAGGATGATGGTCTTGCATTAGCACCGCCCCAATGCCCACATTAGAAGCGTCGGTCTCGACTACGAATGCTTTGTCGAAGTTAGGTAGTGCCAGAACCGGGGATGTAGATAGTGCCTTTTTCAGGTTTTGGAAGGCCTGATCCGCTTCTGCATTCCAAAGGAACCCATCTTTCTTAAGTAAGTTGGTAAGAGCCCTTGCAATAACCCCATATCCTTTGATGAACCTTCTATAGTAGTTGGCCAAACCCAGGAAGCTCCTCAACTGATTCTGGTTCAACAGTGTTGGCCACTGCTCTATTGCCTTGATCTTACCCGGGTCGGTGCTTACACCTTCTTCAGAGATAAAATGACCCAAGTACTCGATGGTGGTGGCCCCGAGCGTGCATTTTGAGGGTTTCAGGAAGAGCTGTTAGCCTCGCAATATAATGAACACCTGTTGGAGATGGTATAGATGCAGCTCCCATGTGGCACTGTACACCAATATGTCATCGAAGAACACCAGTAAGAACTTCCTGGTAATCTCTTGGAAGGCATGGTTCATTAACCCTTGGAACGTGCATGGAGCATTAGTAAGACCGCAAGGCATCACTAAGTATTCATAGTGCCCCGCATGAGTTTTGAAAGCTGTTTTGTATACATCCTCGGGTGACATTCTGAATTGGTGGAAACCAGCCCGCAAATCCAGCTTAGAGAAGTATTTAGCACCACCTAGTTCATCCAACAGATCTTCCAACAAAGGAATAGGGTACTTATCTTTGATGGTTTGCTTGTTGAGACCACGGTAATCCACACAGAGGCGCCACGAGCCGTCCTTCTTCTTGACCAACACAATAGGTGAAGCGTAGGGACTAGTGCTACTCTGTATGATCCCTTGGGAAATCATGTCCTTCACCATCCTATCAATGACATCTTTCTGGAGGGTTGTATAGCGGTAAGGTCTGAGACTCACCGGATTTGCATCTGCGATCAGAGGGATCTTGTGATCGTACCCTTCACGAAATGGTTGTAAACCGGAGGGCTCCTCGAAGATATCATGGAAAGATGCTAGTAGGTACTGCATGGAAGGGTCATCTGACATTTCTGACTGATGTGTGGCGATGTGTGAGAGAAGGGCTTCCGGTTGCAGAGAAGGTTGATCAGGTGAGTCTGAGAGCAACTGAACTTGCAAGAGGGCTATCTGCGATGGTTGTTGCATGATTTTTTCCAAATTATCACCTTTAACTTCCTTGCAAACAACCTTTGTTCCCCGCAACACATGCTTAACGCCTCCTAACTTGAACTCCATGCGCAAATTCAAGAAATCCCATAATATTGGACCAAGGGTCACCAACCATTGCACCCCGAGGACCAGATCATAACTATCCAACGGTATCGGTCTCACCTCTGTGACAAACGTATACCCTTGCATCCTTCATGAAAAAGCTGAACACTTGTGTTTGGAAATGATCGAGCCACCGAAAGCTCCAATCACGCGTATTGGCTTAATGGGTTCCAAGAGACTGCCTATCTCGTTAGCCACAGCTACACTGAGAAAACTGTGTGTACTACCAGGATCGATCAACACATGAAGCTTTCGCTTACCGTAGTATGCAGTCATGATCATGCAGGTGAAATCAGAGGTTCCATTCAATGCATTCACAGAGATCACCGGTCCAGTTTCAGTTATCTCTTCCGCCTGATCATCATAATGGTTGGTGATTATCTCTTCCCCCTCGGGGCATTCGTCTTCCTCAACTTCCACCACAAATATCTGAGACCTCTTATGCTTTAAGTGATGACCGGGAGAGTAGGGCTCATCACAGAACATACAGAGCCCTTTGGTTCGACGTTCTTGCATTTCTTGATATGAATACTTCCTTGGGATTTTCTCGGGGGGTTTGGTGAAAGTGTTTGGCTTGGTAGATGGATATTTGGATATGTTGCTTTCGGGTGTCGGGAGTAATGGGGTTGTGTTTGGGTTCCTGTAGTGGGGTGAAGTGTTTGATTTGGGGAAGGGACTGAAGGGAGCTCGAGGTTGTTTTTGTTGGTTGAGGGATAGATAAGCCTCATGAAGTTTGGCTAATCGCGCGGCTTCAGCTACTTCAGTTACCTCAAACTAGCGGACATGTAAGGCAAGTTGAGGGTTGAGGTTGGTCAGGAAAATGCTTAAGGCGTGTTGGTCCGGCAGAGATAGCTTGGTTAGAGCATTTTCAAACTTCTCTAGGAAGTCTTCCACCGAGTCACCAAATTGCTTTATACTCACCAGAGCGGACAGAGGGTCGTTGTTGGCCTCCGCGAACGTTTAGACAAAGCCATGATAAACTTTGACCACGACGGGAAACACCAAAACGATTGTTCAGATAGTTGTGGAGCCACTGCATCGTTTTCCCCTCCATGTAAATGGAAGCTAACTGGACTTTCCCCTCGGCGGGAGTGTGGTCGAGGTGAAATAACTGCTCGCAACGGTATACCCAGTCTCTCAACGACGTACCATCAAAGATCGGGAAACCTACCTTGGTCAGGCGCGTGGATAAACCGTTTGGTGCCATCGGGTGGGTTGGAAGACGGTCAGTCCCCATAGGTCGCTTCCCGGAGGATGCGTGGCACTCATTCATTAGATCTGGGGGGTCCGGAGGTCGTGGTTGCTGAGTTTCGGCGGTTACCTCACCAGATACCATCGTCGGGGAATCAGTGGTTCCGCTTGACTGGCCCGTGTTCTGTAACACCAGCTTCTTCACCATGGATTCAAGGTTGGCCTGAGATTTGACCAGCTCAGTCTGCGATTTGACCCTTGATATCACCGGTTGTCTGTTTCTGGTCGTCGATTTGTTTGCTCAGAGTTTGGAAACGAGTAGCGTCGGCCATGGTTTTCGTCGATCCAAGGAGCGAGAGCTCTGATACCAATGTAACAGTAAATGAATCAGCGAGCTAAAAACTATTCTAGGTCTTCACCAAGAGACTAAGAACAGAGAAAACAGAACTGAAAGATGATCAAAGAGAGAGAAGGATCACCTTAAAGGACTGATTCCGAGTGATGTGAGCAAGCTTAAGCGCCGCAAGAGATAAATGAGGAAGAGAGAGAGATAGGGAAATAAAGATGATACTCATTAATTAGGTTTCTCGAAATGGCAAACATTGCCTTACATACTATTCTTTAGACCACAAACCGGTACCAAAGTAAGATAACCAAAGCATAAACCGGATTACATTTTAATGTATCCGTTACATATAAAGTAAGATACTGAAGACATATTCCTGTCACAGGATGACACACAAGAAACCAGGCAGTGATGTATGGGACTTGACCTTGAGGAGTCATCAACTTTGGCACAATCTTGCAGAGAGCTTAAACGATGCAGGTCTTATCTGTGTATTGTTGTTATCTGCAGGAAGTTTACTCATTGGAAGGACCTCTGAGGAATGTGTTTCTCTGAAATGAAAGGTTCATGAGCTATCTGAAGCTGGGTTGAGAACTGAATATTTGTCTATTACTGATTTCTTAAAGAGCCTTCGGTTCTTGTGGATGATGATTCCGGGGCTGCATTTCTTCCCCATGACTCGCAGTTGGATGCTCATCGTGCGGTTGCTTATATCGACAAGGTTGCTAGTTTTTCCTGGATATTTGAATGTCTCCTCTGCCTCTTTGCTTTGTGGTTAACTTAGTTTTCTTATTCTTTTTATTTTTTTTATTTTTTTTATTCAGGGAAACAGAGAGTTTGCAACACAAGGAAGATATGCCGAGTTCTATCATGAACCCGTTACAGGTTTGATAGGGTTGCTATAATCTTTGTTTAGCTGAATTGGAACTCTTCTGAAACAGAAATAAAAATGCTTTATGTAATCTAGGGATCAATTGAGTTTATAAATATTCATACCTGTATATGATATTTGTGTCTAGTTTGCCATCACAGTATCCTAATTTTGGTACCTTGTGTTAATAGTATATTTGATTCAGGTCTGAGGGGCATGGAACGGAGGTTACAAGTGTTCAGACTTCTAAACAGAACTTGTATGGTAAGAAGGCTACTATAGTAGCTGCTGGTTGCTGGAGTGGATCTCTTATGCATGAACTGCTTAAAGACTGCAACATTTCGCTTGACGTTCCTGTAAAGCCAAGAAAGGTTTGAACTCTTGTCTCATTGCTCATTCTTCCATTTTCATTTACCCCCGTTATCAAAATCTCTGCCTGCACAAAAATTTGGCATTTTGAATCTCTATCATCGACGTCAACAGGTCTATAAATTCTGGAAAGCTGAGTTCCTGAGAGTAGTATTGTTTACAAGAAAACAAGTATATTTTTGTTTGTCAAGTTGATCCTCTGCAAGCTTCCAGAATTTGCAAACTCTGAAAATAGACTGCTTTCGGATTATCCAACTTATTTCTTTGCAGGGATAATTTTGATTCGTTCCATTTGATTCGTTCCATTTAAATTATTCGAATCATCAAGTGCTTCAGCTTTAGGATTGGATGTCGATGAACGAATGCTATCTATTTCCATGACAGCCACAGTGGATACAACAGGAAACCTTGTTCTTGGTAATTTCAATTTCATGAGTCTATGTCTCACCTCTTGAACTCCTGAACCAGTAAAATATCCATGTTCTTATTTTGTATGCTTAAAAATGTTTACCAGTCACACATGATATACATACATGTCTAACATCAGGGAACAGCCGTGAATTTGTTGGGTTTGACACTGAAGCTGATGAGTTTATCATCCGCTGCATATGGGAGCGTGCAGCAGAATTCTTCCCCAAGTTAAGAGATATTTCCCTCGAAGATTTCATCCGTAACAGGAAAGTGAGAGTCGGGTTGCGTCCTTACAGTTAGTCTCTTGCTTCTATTGCTTCAAAGATACTTGAAACCGGTGTTTCGAATTATCACAAAACCTGAACGTACTTGTCTTTTAACTGATGATAGTGCCTGATGGGAAGTCAGTGATTGGATCCATGCCCGGATTACAAAACCTGTACTTGGTAGCTGGTCATGAAGGAGGAAGACTTTCCATAGTAATTAATATTCATAATAATGTTCTTAAACCTTTCTAAAGTACATGATCATGATTCCAGGTTTTCTTGAAATCGTTTAGGCTCTAGGAACAGCAGAAATGGTACTGGGGAAACCGTCACAGGTAGCTAGTTCAACGTTTGGGGTTGGAGGACGTTGTTGCTGAGGAAATAGACGCAGTTCAGTTTAGTTAAGGGACTGAATCTTCTTAAGCATTGTTGTTGCTGAATGGTCTCTCGAAGGGAGTGGTGTCTAAATTTTTTTTGTTGTAGTGTTTGTCTCAGGCATTCTTGTCCATGCATGGTATTGTATCGTTTCGTTTTCTATGTTTGTTTATAATTTTGCGTTTGGAGTTCCACTAGACGATGATGAGGATTTACAACCACCAATTATAAGCAATTTAATTTATCTATGTGTTCATAAGTTGATAATAGCTTTAAATTTCATCTACAGCTAAACCTGAAATGAAATTGAAGCTACGTTGCCACTGTTAGCCCATATATGAGAAATAAAAAGAAGGGTGTTTTAGTGTGCGTACCTGAATCATCCCAGGATAGTGTCTACCAGGCCAGGGAGTAACATCCTGCGTTGTCCAACCTTCGTCATGGATATAAATAATATATCACTTTACACTTCTCACTCTGACTCTACCAACATAAGACATAAGGATATATGATATTAACTCTTACGTTTCTCAAATATAACCATAAGATAACACAAGAAAAGGCTATTTAAGCAAATTATAGTAGTCCAAGTAACCTTTAATGCCCGCCTCTCTTTGAGAATAGTAAGGCTGGATCTCGTCCTTCAAGTATTATTCAAGAAGTCTTGGTTCAATGTTGAATTTCTTGAAGGAAACCCATTTCCTTTGCAAACTCAGCTGTTTCAGAAAGGGATTCAAAAGTTAGCATAGCTGAATGGTCTTCTGAACCACATCACGCATATTTCTTTACTGGATTAAGAGAACCAAGTTTGCTGTTACAAGAAGAGGCCCTTTCATTTAGTCCACCATATTAACAAACACATTCACGGGAGCTAGCTGTAGTTGTCCCAAAACATGATCATATATATCTACAATAAAAAATAATAATCAAAACATGTGTTATTCTATCTTGAGGCATATGTAAGGTAAGTTACACTAACCTTAGTGACATTGTCCATAGCCAAAAACAAAATTTCTAACTTGTTTACATATTCTTTTTTTTTTCCAAGAGTTTGGAGAGGTTCTTTGTCCGTTTCTCCTCGTTCATGGCTTCTTCTAGTTTCAACCTTTAATATCCATTCATATAATATGCAAACAAGTTGAAATTTTTTTGAACTTTTCATTGCTTCACACAATTGATATGAGACAAGACTTTTTGTTTTGCAGACAATTTCTTTCTACTCTTCTCCATTCATCTTCGCAACCTGTACTGACAATTCATCTGCACATTTACGTGACAAAAATTTTCAGAATTTCTAAAACTTGAGTATAGTCTGTAAAAAATTTCAAACCAATTTTTTTTGAAATTATACTAATCTAACGCAAGACCTTCAAATCATAATTTTGTATCGCACGTAGGCTTTGCTCTAAAAAAACAAGGATGAACAAAAATTCAGAGAGTACATAAAATAAAAGATAGAAATTTATCTAATAGGACATGGATCGCACCCTTGCATGCAAGCAGTGATTTTATCCATCTGCAAACTCATCCATCAAAATCTCAATCAGGATATAAGTCTATACAGCTAAGCTTTGTAGTATCTCTAACCAAAGGAATAGAAAAATTTGATAGCAACATAACTTCCCATGCTTCAAAACTATATAGTTGAACAAAGCTATTATTCATCAGCATAACTTACCCTCAAGAGTTCAGACTACAGTAAGAAAAGAGACTATAACGATAATTTTAACACTTAATTTACCTCCAAAATGCTCTAGTTATCTTTTCGTAGAGCAGTAGTCTACTTGTTTGCATATACTAGGTAGGTAGACACAAGTTGTGTACGTAGGTTTCAAGCAGTCCTTTAGTTATCTAGAAAACGAGAATGATGTCAGTTCTATTGCATTTTCATTACAACTGAAACAGCTGTCATGATCTAGAATTCATCACCTCGTCTTGACATCTCTGTAACTATAACCGCAGCTTCAACATTGGTATAGAGGCTGAACTTGAGAGATCGTACAATGATTTGGAAGCCCTTCCTCTGATCTGCAATCTGTATCCTCCAAAATCACAAGGTTGAGTCAAATTCAGAGAGTAAAATTAACTACAAGATATAGAAACTTTATGGCCTCCAGGATTTTTCTGAACTCCAGCTTGTCCTAATTCTTTACTATCGTCAAACACAAGCAAGATGCTGCTTCTGGTGGACAATCTGCAACAAGACACAAAAAGAAGCAATAATAGATTTTTTTTGTAGTTACTGCTCCCAGATCAACTACAACTACATGTTTTTCTATTTATATAATTAAAATAAGTAAAGCCCTCAAAGTAAGTTATCATAGTTACTGCTCCAATCGTGAATTCCCCGGGAAAAATGCAGTAAGGAACTTATAATGCGGGCAACGAGACGGCTAACTCAATTTAGTCCACATCATGAGCTATTACCACCAATCACGCCTTGTTCTGCAATAAAAAAAACATACATGTTTCAGAAAAGATCCTGCAGCTAGCTAACTAATTTCGAGTGACAATTGAATAAATCAGGAAAGGAAGAAGCTTTCTCATTGAGGTTAGTCGCATGATTAAGACCTCAGCCTTCACAACAATTGACTTCTTTTACTTAGAAGGTTTGCCCTCAGCCTTCTTGAGAAGACGCTCCTTCTTGGCAGTTTATACTTCAAGTTTATACCAGAGAAGAACCTTGAACAGAGGAGTGGCTGCAATTATACAAACATTGGGTTAAAATAGCTAAAGGGTAATATAAAATAGAGCTGTCAAGGGTCCCTAAAACAAAGCTGGTGGGACCTTCGAGCTCTGCTTCAAGATACCCAAGAATCTACAGCCATAAAAACAAATATGTCACAAATTCGAACAGCAACAAGGTGTTCAGAGGGCTGTTTGGCAAAGAAATAAAAGAGAGAGAGAGACACCAAAACTTAAGGCTTTCAAATTATGTAACAACTATTACGAAAACAATTCCTGCATATGTTTTAGGGATGCCATCTCAAAAAATTATATGAAGTGCAATTTCCAGCTTGCGATTGTTTTAATAACACCTGAGATGAACTTAAGCGACCTACCAAAAAAAAAAAAATCAAACGGAACCAACAAGGTTTAAAGGTTGGAAATCGAAAAAGAATGGTGTACTTGAGAAAGAAACCAGCGCTTTGCTTTTCTGAAGACACAATAGACCCTTAGCTTCCCCTGGATTTTGAAAATAACCTTTAAATCTTGTAATATAATAGATACAACTTTGAGAGGTTTCGCTAGTTAGCAAGTCTAGGCATCACAACTAAGATAAAGAGAGAACAATATAGAGGCTGTCCTTGATGAGTTCTTACAATGCTTTGCGAATCATTCCCATGATTTGTGAATCATTCCCATGATCTGCCGAATTCTGAGTAAATGAATATAAACTTATCTAATATGAACTAGGATCGCTCCCTTGAGTACATGAAGTAGTTTCATCCATCAAAAATCGTAGTCCAGGAGGATAGAAGCCTAAAGTTATGATTCATAGTATCTAAAACAACAAGAATCGAGTTATTTGATAGCAAACAATGAATTTTGATAGCAAAAAAAAAAAATCAAATGCAGCAAACAATGGATACAACGTTGCAGCATCGTTAACTAGTTTTTGGAATCACAAACTGCATCATAACTAAAGTACAGAGAGAGAATATTTACCTGACCAACAGTTTCAGAACTTCTGCAATAAACACAAAACGCATGTTAGCTTTGTTAAGGATGAACAAAATTTAGAGAGTAAATTGAAGTAAAAGAGACTGTTTCAAGCAATCACAAGCTAGCAAACTGATCTAATAGGACATGGATCAGTGATAGGAAGCATGCACTAGTCTAAATATTTTGTGGATCAGCGATCAGAAGCAAGCACTAGTTTTAGAATTTCTACAATAACCAATCTCTAGGTATAGAATCAAACAAACATGTAAAGCCTCAGAATACTGCAACTTTTCAACTAATTAGAAATGGTGCCTTACAATACAGCGTCAGTATTTTTATGAAAGCAGTCCTCAAGAGATCTTACAATGCTTCAGAAGCCATTCCCATGTTTTGCAATCTGGATCCCACAAAAACACACGTTAGCTTTGTTCTAAAAACAAGGGACATTGATCATATCGCAAGCAAACAATAGTTTGATCCATCCGTAGAATCATCATCATCATCCATCAAAATCAAAATCGGACCGTTGTCGTAGGAAAAGATTCCTCAAAGGTCGGTGGTGGTGATTTTGGAGATTTCTGGGTTTTATAAAAGAAGGATGAACAAAATTCAGAGAGTAAATTGAAGTAAAAGAGACTGTTTCAAGCAAATCAGCAATCGCAAGCAAGCATCAATCTGCATAATCATTCATCATCATCCATTGACATCAAAACAAAATCGAACTGTTGTCGCATCTCAAACGGCTCGATTATAAAAATCATCAGATAGAAAACAAAATCGGACCGTTGTCGCATCTCAAACGGCTCAAATTTAAAGAGATTTCTCAAAAGTCGGTGGTGGTGATTTTAGAGATTTCTGGGTTTTATTAGAGATCCAAACGGTCGAAAACTCAGATTGAAACATCTCTCTTTCTCTTCCGTAACTGAAAAGGATACTTTTCTGGATTTAAATCGCGTTTTCACGTCCACGATTTTATTATTTTATGACCGTTTGAAGTGTCACTGTCTCTAATCAATTTAACTAAACCAAAACTTACAATTAAACCAAACCAATATTATATTACAGTTTAAACCAAAACAAATTCAGAACCGGTTCTATTTTAATTCTATTTTTCTTTTACATCATCCCTAATTTTCACATGATTAATGTCATGAAAATTTCAAATCAAGAACGATTAGAAAATTTAAAAGATCTGCATTAGAAGTTTATCATACTCAGCAACCAAGAACAATTCTGATCAGTGTGAAGAGGACCACTGCAACTCAAAGAGTATACTAAAACATGTGTAATGTGGATGCAGCCTGAAAGAATGATTTGAATGCAAGTGGCATTGGTTGAGTTTTGAGAGATGAGAAAGAGGAAACATCTGATGGGGTTGTGTACTGCTGCTGAAGCCTTCCCTCGTCTTGGTAGTTCCTTGAAGTTGAAGCCTCTGCCATCACATGGGCATTGAACTGTGTCTATAAGGTTTTTTTTGGCAATTCGAGAGAAATTATTCAACCATAAGAATGAAGTAAGATTAAGAATCTATTACACAATAGATTGGAATTTATTGACCTTAAGGGAGATTATCACCGGTCATTATATTGGAAGATTTAAGAATCTTTTGCTAATGACACTTTGCTCTGGCCATGTCGCAAGTTCTTCCTTCACCTCCAAGGCAAACATATAACCTTTTGCATTCACCACCTAAGCAGAGCAATCAGCTTCCACAGTACTACATTTGCTTCTGAATTCCCAAACTCCTAATGTATTTGGATTTCTTTTGAGGATTTTATTTTGTACATGATTTAGCTGTTCTTGGATAGGTATAGTTTTTCGATTTTTTTAAAAAAGGATAGGTATAGTTTCTGGATTCTTTTGTAAATCACTCTTATGTGAACAATATATGCGATAAGCTATATGTGTTATATGAATTTGTGATCTCATTGAAGAAGAAGAATCAATGAAGAACAGTTTTGTTAGTAGTTAGCATTTTTGATAGAACTCCTTTTACGTTTAATTAAACACTCCCTAGTCCCATGAAGAATCTTGAGGATTTTTATCGGATTTTTTAGCGAAGGTTGAGGAAAGCTTTCGTTTTGCTTTTTTCTTTTTCTTTCTAAAAATGATTAACACTCCCTAGTCTATGAAGATTGACGATTGCTCGATGTATTGTTTAATAGAATAATTATTTCCTCTAATGTAGTTGGTAACCCACTGAAGTTAGTTGGTAAATAACAAATTAACGATTTACAAGTTTGGTGGTTCCGATTATTATATTTAGTTACAAGACAATCACTTGGTATTTTAGTTACAACTTACATGACAATGCAAAATATATTACTATTACGAGCCATTTAGATAGTATCAACCAATATACACCACGCAGATTGTTCAGTTCATATACATAAGCCGAGTTATTTAAAAGACTAGGAAATTATATAACTTGCAGAAACAATAGTTTAGTGGAGCAATCATAAGCTTAAGTTGTTTAAGGATTCCTCATCAAAATCTAATGCATTATTTTTCTTTTATGGCTTTGGTGTTGGATTTTTCCCACCAAAGCCACTGTTCATTCTAATGAACAAATCTAATGCATGATGGAAAGACTCTACTCCTTTGTATGCAAAACAGCAAAAGTCATAATTACATTCTATAAAAAGTTTAATCTATAAGTTTTTAAGGCTTTCCACATAAGATTATAAACAAACAATCACGATTAGTCAACATTTTTTAATTTCTAATAATTTGCTATATCAAAGATAATTATATAGCTCTATAAGAATATCACTATGGTGATCCATTTCAAGAAAATTTCTGAAAAATATTATTTAGAAAATGGTAACAACTATTTTAATCCCCATCATATTCACCATCAACTACTTTTTTTTTTTGTCAAACCACCATCTACTACTTAAGTATTGGAAAATTGGCCTTATTAGAAGTACGGGCGACCATATTCCATGAGAGCTTTATGTAAGTTAAATGGCCATATTAATATGAGTAAATTGTTGAGATCGTCGCATTTTTTGTTACTTTTGAAGTTATTTTTGGAGATTCAACGACGACTTAGTAGCATTTTTTGATATATGTTGATCATGGAATAAGCCGTATATTATATGATCTAAATTATCTTTTCGGTCACTATGTTTCAAACCTTTTTTTGTTACTATATGTAACCAAACATTGAAAAAATATATATCAAAACGATATATTACATCATGCAATGAATCATCCTATTTAAATAATAGTTTACTGTGGAAAAAATGGTTGTAAAGATCAAAAACACGATATGGTCGTCTGGATATACATATACGTAAAATACAAAACAGGAAAACAATTGCTAACGAGGCGTGGTTGCCATTAAAAGGTGTAATATGTAAATAAAAATCTCTATATAAAAAAGCTCCACTTGAATGTATATGAAGACTGTTGGCATAAGTTTGAAGATAGCTTGAGGTTGGCATAAGTTTGAAGATAGCTTGAGGTGCAAGCTATACTAATCCTACCGAGTTATGGAATTATGATTAGTTCTATTTAGGAGTTATCTAAATATATTAGTTTACCGGTTTAGAATAGAAAAATTCCTATCGATGCGGAATTGGAAAGTTGTCAATTCTAGGGCTGCGCATCTAGGGTATTCTCGAGAGATGCACACAAGGTGTGTGGCGTCGCCCCACTATTGCTTGATATGATATACAATTGTAATTGTAATTGTAATCTTGTTCTAGTGGATTTGTTCTAGACTAGGTCCCAGAGATGTACGAGATCCGAACCCTGTTAACAAACTCTCGTGTTGTTTTACATTATGCTCATACATAGTCGCACTCAACATATACGTACTAGAAGAAGTAGACTTACAAATATGTGTTCTTTATGAAAACGCAAGAGCTATCGATATGTATGGAAACTGAGACACAAACTGAGTCACAAACTAAGACAGGGGTTCTTCAAAATAAAACTTCTTTATTAGATAATCTGTTTAGTAAACTTACAAGTTTCACTCAATCAATTATCTAATCTCTCATGTTCATGAATCTATACACAATCCAAGAACCTCTCAAGACAAACCCCTTAGTCCCCTTAAGCGTTATGCTTTCCTACAAGAACCCACATAACCTTAATGTCTAAGAATTCTCTTGCTCTTTTGTGCTAACCTCTACAAAGGCTTAGGCCCCCTATTTATACACAATAGGTCGTGGCCATACAACCTTAAATTCCTATTATAATTCTAATAGGAATTGCCAAATCTCTTTGCAAATTTCCTTTTCTTTTATGGAATAGGAAAGTCTTCTTCATGTTTCCTTTTCTACCAAACAGGAAACTCTTCATGCTTCTAGACTCTTCTCCAAGCTTCTAGTCTTCATAACTTTCATGGTTTGAATATTAATCGCCTTAGCTGATTTCCTTATTTCAGCTCCATGTTATCTGCTTTGTTGAACTACTTCTTGTAGTACTCTGAACTAGTGCAGCGACTACTTCTTGTTGTAAAACTCAGTTAAGAATACATCAACAATCTCTCCCTTTCTTACTGAGTTTTACAATCCAAGCTTCACACAACATAAGCTTCAACTACTACTTTGATGATCTCCAAACTCTCCCTTAATCTCCAAGTAAATATCTCTGCAGCATCTAAAACTCGATCTTCATAACACCAACAATCTCCCCCTTGATGATTGAGTTTTAGAACCAAAACACATACTTAACGCTCAGATGAAAAAGTCATTATTTGTTTTACATCCGCATCACTTTATTGTATTATGTTATCTTCCCTTTTTAACTTTGTGTGTCTCACAAGCACAATATAATTCCAACAACGAACTGAAGATCAAACACCATCTTCTTCTCCCCCTGCTTGTGAGCACACACAAGTTAAAAACATCTTCACAGGTTGACACACTCATTGTTTCCCTTTCCAATATTAAAGAACTCTTGTAACAACTCTTACTTATCAGTCTTGAAACAGAGAATAACCGGAGTAGTAAACCAACCCAGAAAATTATGAAACTTGGTTGATAAACCAACTACCTTCATATGAAGCCATAGAAAGAAACATATCATAATTTGCAGTTACGGTTTAAAAGATATGGCAAGATTCCTATGACAGATCCAGAGTGAGACAATCCTGTGAGCATCCAACTTCAGAAGAGATTTTCTATCAACTATAATGAATCCAACAACGTTCTTTATATCACTGAAAAGATCTTGCTCTCAAGATTCTAGAACATTTTCCAGACGTAAGATCCGAAATTTGCAGCCAAAGAAAACGAAGAAGAGATAACCACATCATGAAGATCATGAACCAGCAAATTTTTTTTTTGTCTCACTGAATTTTACTTTCTTTTTATTTTTTTTTATTTTCTGGGCTTTGGCTTTGATAATGCAGACCATATATTCTCTTCTTATTTCTTCTCCCCCATGGATGTAGCTCTCTCTAATAACTTGCAGAGACAAACATTGGACCTGATTTTGAAAGATTTCCTTTAAATCCAAGACCATATCGATCAGTTTTGCCAATGTTCAGAATACGATCCAACTGTTTTGTGCCATTATTAAGCATTCTCAAATTCTTTTGAGTTTCTTCAAGTTGTATTCTAGCTTGTAATGCTTCTTCTTCTTTCTCTATGGCATATTTTTGTATTTCAGCAACCTTAGCCTCTAGCTTGAGTTTCTCCCTTGTCAACACTGAATTCTCCTCAGTTAGTTTAAGCCATTTATTATACAACATTGTGTAGTTGACACTCTCTACCTTGCTGCAATCTTCTGTTGCAGGTTCTGTTATAATTGTTGGTTCAATAACAGTTTCAGTCCTAGCTACAGTCTCTGTTGCAGTTGCATTCTCTGATGCAGACTTAGGATTTTTTACACATTCACGTTCTATTGCAGTTTCAGAGTCAGTTTCAGGTTTCTTCTTTTGCTTGAGAATGATTCCAATGGTTCCTTCTCTTTTCTTAACACTTTGTAGATTGCTCCAGGTTTTTGTCATATGAGGTGAACTCCCATCATCAATAATCTGATGTTCCTTCCTCTTACACATTGATGCCATCTGATACAGATCAGATTTCTTCACCCATATTTGATTATGAAATCTGTTCCATGAAATTTTTTCTTGATCTTTGAGTCTACTTACTCTTTCTCTAAATCTGTAGCAATATGCTTTTATGTGCCCATTCTTCCCACAAAAATAACAACCAATATGTTTGGTTGTATTACTTTCAGATTTGTATAGATTTGGTAGAGAAACACCTTCAGGTACAAACTTGATTTAGGCTGTTTGAGATCCTTCTTGTCCAGTATATCCCAAACATCTGTTAGATTTTCCTGTTCTTGTAGAGACATTATGCTTGTCCTTCATTAATGTTACATTTTCTTGTTTGATTTTCTTTGTATCACTCAATTCAATCTGCAATGACTTGACAAGTGCATCAAGACGACGCTTCTCTTTTATTAAGGTCTGATTTTCCTTTCCAATCTTAATCAGCGTTTCACGCACCTCCTTGAAACATTCTGTAAATTCATCTACCTGTTCCCCTTCAGATTCAGATTCTGAAACTTCCTCTCCTTCAACAAATGTAGCGACGTCCAAGAATGCACCAAGTTTATTTAGTTCTATTCCATTATCATTATCTTCTTTTGAATCATCTTCAACTCTCAGTTTAGACTTTTCTTTTCTACGTCTCTGATCATTACCACATTCTAGCTGAGTGTGTCCAATACCTTTGCACATAAAACATTTTATTTCTCTTCTTTTGATTATAGGACAATTATTCTTATAGTGTCCATATCCTCTGCACTCATGACATTGCATGTACGTCTTCTTGACAGCTTCACCTTTCTCTAGATTATTTTTGATCGAGCTGAACCTCCTCTGACCTAATTCATGTTCTGCTTCTTTCAACACTCGACTAAACTTCTGAGCCAGCAAACCAATCGAATCTTCTTCTTCTACTTCGTGATTCTCTCTTTCAAGAGCAAAAATGTCTCGTTTATTCTCACCTTCCAGTTCCATCTCATGAGCTTGAAGCATACCAACCACTTCTCCAAAGCTAAGATTTTCTATGTTATGAGACACACTCAAGGCAGTCTTGTATGCCATGAATCTTGTAGGAAGACATCTTAGAAATTTCTTCACCAATTTCTTGTCTTTGTATTTTTTCCCAAGAGTCAATGCTTCCTGAGCTAAAGAACTTATCTTTGAACTAAAATCAGATATTGACTCATAGCTTTCCATCTTTAGATTTTCAAATCTTGAAGCTAACATGTCTTTCCTTAAATTTTTCACCTTAGTAGTTCCTTCAAAGTGAGTTTGCAAGATATCCCATGCTTCTTTTGCTGTTTCACATCCTTGAATCAGTTCAAACTGGTTTCTTCCAACATTATTGTGAATAGCAGAGAGTGCTCTGGCATTATATTTTGATTTCTTCAATTCGTCGTTAGTCCAGTCTTTCTCTGGCTTAGCAACTTCCACTCCTGATTCATCCTTGATTTTTGGCTCTTCCCACTTTTCCAATATTGCTTTCCAAGCATATACATCAATACCTCCTATAACCGCCTTCATCTTTGATTTCCAAAAACCGTAGTTTCCATCACCTAATATTACTCTTGAACCGAACTCAAGTCCATGATAGCTCTCCATCTTCTCCACAGGATCTCACCTATATGTAATCTCACAAGTGCCGCTCTGATACCAATTGAAAACGCAAGAGCTATCGATATGTATGGAAACTGAGACACAAACTGAGTCACAAACTAAGACAGGGGTTCTTCAAAATAAAACTTCTTTATTAGATAATCTGTTTAGTAAACTTACAAGTTTCACTCAATCAATTATCTAATCTCTCATGTTCATGAATCTATACACAATCCAAGAACCTCTCAAGACAAACCCCTTAGTCCCCTTAAGCGTTATGCTTTCCTACAAGAACCCACATAACCTTAATGTCTAAGAATTCTCTTGCTCTTTTATGCTAACCTCTACAAAGGCTTAGGCCCCCTATTTATACACAATAGGTCGTGGCCATACAAGCTTAAATTCCTATTATAATTCTAATAGGAATTGCCAAATCTCTTTGCAAATTTCCTTTTCTTTTATGGAATAGGAAAGTCTTCTTCATGTTTCCTTTTCTACCAAACAGGAAACTCTTCATGCTTCTAGACTCTTCTCCAAGCTTCTAGTCTTCATAACTTTCATGGTTTGAATATTAATCGCCTTAGCTGATTTCCCTATTTCAGCTCTATATTATCTGCTTTGTTGAACTACTTCTTGTAGTACTCTGAACTAGTGCAGCGACTACTTCTTGTTGTAAAACTCAGTTAAGAATACATCAACACTTTATTTGGTATCAGAGTGGGAAACCGACTTGAGTCTTTAGTCTCTAACAGGGTAGATCCTGGATGTATGAACATAGAAGCGAATGAGGATGAAGGCGTGTGTTGAGTGTTTGTGGAATTGAAGAAACATAGAAAATGGTGATTTAAAGTTTAGACATCAGAACAGAAACCGAATTGGTGATGATATCGTCGGAAGGAAGCCATCGAAGAAAAGAATAGAGATTCGTTCTAGTAGGAAAAGAAGAAGTGTTGAGTATCGAGTTCGCTGGGAATCGCAAGGCCGTCACACAAAACTTTGTGTTCCTCTTCCCGTGAGAAAAAAAAAAAAAAAAAAAATGGAACAGAAAAGAGTGTTTTCTCGTCATTGGTCTTTTTGGGATTTTTAATTTAAAACAGGCTTAGAAAAAGCCCATTGTGAGAAGAAGAATTGAAAGTGTTTGGAGTCTCTAAAGGGTTCTAGTAGGTTTTTGTAGAAGGTGATAAGCTCAGGTGGCACAAGTGTGAATCTGGTTGCGAAGATCAGACAGAGAAAATGATTAATCTTCTGGCGAGCTTGGTGTGGTATTTAGTGATCAGCAGAGAGGTACATCGACAAAGATGTCACATGAATGTACAAATACTGTTGCTGGATGTGCTCGGGTTTAGATTGAGAAAAGCTCTGGTTTCTCTGTCTTTCGAATTGGATTGCGAAGAGAAGTCACAGGAAATTGGAGTTGTTGATCGTTTTTCTACTTTGTGTCTGGCTGCCTATTGTTGGTGAAAAGCGACTTTTCTTCGGAACTCTATGAGAAATCGGCTCAAGATCAAAGAAGAAGGGTCTTGATTGTGTTTATGTCATCATGACAGACAAAAGTATTTCCGGTGCATATTGGTGTTTGGTTTCGTCATAGAAACTGTTTGACGACGCGCTACAATGCTATTTGATGGGCCTAGCAGAAGATTCTCAAAGAATTGGTGAAGAGACATCGCCAAAAAAAATGCAGAGGCAATGACTGAAATTACATCTGGTTCTATTGTAGGGTAAGAAGCTTTGAGGCAGAGACAAGTAGAAGGGTTATAGTGATGATTGTGAGGTTCATTGGTTACCTGTGAAGTATGTTTTCAGAGAAGATAATAGAATGAAGTATGCTTCTTTAGCGTATCAGAGGAATGGCCATGAGAGTTGAGAGATCTGCTGCGGTTACCGTGCAGTTAATTTTAGGTTGCTAAAGACTGTTTTCTTGGCTGGAGTTTTTTTGCTATAGTGTGAAATTGCAATCAAAAGAGAGCTTGGCGCTATAATGTGAACTTGAAATTTTGTGATGATGATCTCAAAGGGCGCTTACAGTTGGTCTTGGAATTAGAGTCAAGAGCTAGATGCCTGTGATATTATTTTTTCTGAGATAAAAAGTTGCGAGTGTTGTAAGCTTAAACGAAATCAGTGTGTGATGTGGCTGCAAAGAAGAGAAGCTGGGTTTTTTTGGTTCTTCTGGTTTTTGTGCAAAACTTTCTTCTTGGACGGTCATGGTTCACATAAAATGTGGAGAAAGTTTGGTGCTTTTTGCTCGCTGAGTGTTGACGAAATGCCTGAGAGAAATATGGTTTTGTGGAATTCTAAGCTGTGGATCAAAACACATAGCTTGAAAAGTAAGACTAAACGTTTAGAGCATACAAAAGTCTTTATCTTCTGTTTGGTTCTGTTATCGACATTGAAAAGGAAAGATGAAGCAAACAATGGTTTTTGTGAGCCACGTTCTTTGAGGCTCCATTTGTTGAAGTGTTTTTGTGATTGATAGAATTGCTTGAGACGTTGGCCAAGTTATAACAAGTTTAGTTGAAAATTGTCAAAGATGATGGGAAGGAATTAATGACGAGACATGAGAGAATTGGAGGCTGGTCGAATTAACAAAGGAAAGAAATAGGAATTATATTTGAGAAAGGAAGTTTTGATTTCACCATGGGATATTATATGTCGTGAATATTGCATCGACGATCATCAAGGTTGACTGAGGTGGAACAACTTGTCATTAATTGTAATATCTGGTTTGATGATGTTCATGTTAACTCATGAAGGAGAGTGTAACTCAAAGAGATGCTTCGTGCTGGACGGAAACGATGCGGAGAGAAATCCATAAAAGAGTATAAAGTCAAGTGAAATGGGTTACAGATCTCGGTTTTTAAGTCTGAAAGGTGTTCTGAAAATTGAGAGCTAGATCTTTCCAATGATATAAAGATCGTCATATAATTCGTTGTGGTCTAATGGGAAATTGCTCTTAAAGTTGGACTGTTTGCAAGCTGCATCATTTCGGATCTGTGCTGGGAAAGTGGCCGTAACTTTCAAACCGTAAATGCAAATCGTGATCTGTTTTTTCCTGTGTCTTCATATGACTGTTTTTGATATTCCCACAAAATTTCATAATTCTCTGGGTTGGTTTGCTACTCCATTGTGCTCTGCATCGAAACTGATGAAAAATGCAGAATTTTAGTTGTCTCAAGACAAGAAGTTGTGGAGAAATATTTGAAGGCTAGATTGGAGAGCATAATTTTAAAAGAGAATATGAGCTCGTTGGTCTTGTAAACAAGTATGTGTGATTAACAAAGTTCATAAAGAAGATTTTGTGGTTGAAGAGATTAAGACAGATCCAAGAGGAAAAAGTAGAGTTGATTGAGAAAAAGAAAGGGACAAGAAGATATGATCTGCATCGTCAAGGTTGAAGTATTTGAAAGAAATTTGCAAGGAGATATCAAGCTCATTGGAAAAGAAAATCCTAGTAAAGATTTACTCTGTATGAGAAGCTGAATGGGATCAATTGTCCACTGCAATCACAAAGACTAGATATCTTGAACATGAAATAAAATGAGATTTTGTAGAGATATAAGAGACTGTGTGGAGAATGGGTAAGTGGAAGTCAAGCATGTTCACGGAAGTGAGGAAAAGGTAGATATCTTGACTAAAGCGCTTGGAAGAAAAGAGTTTTAAAAAATGAGGGATCTCATTGGCATGAGAGATTTGGAAGAAAAGGAGTTCAAGCTTAAGAGGGAGAATGTTGGCATAAGCTTGAAGATAGCTTGAGGTGTAATCTTATTCTAATCCTACCGAGTTATGGAATTAGGATTAGTTCTATTTAGGAGTTATCTAAATATGTTAGTTTACCGGTTTAGAATAGGAAAATTCCTATCGATGCAGAATTGGAAAGTTGTCAATTCTAGGGTTGAACAATTGTTATAAATACCAAGAGGGTGTTTCATGAAGACTTGCGCGTCTAGGGTATTCTCGAGAGATGCACACAAGGTGTGTGGCGTCGCCCTACTATTGCTTGATATGATATACAATTGTAACTGTAATTGTAATCTTGTTCTAGTGGATTTGTTCTCGACTAGGTCCCGGGGATGTAGGAGATCCGAACCCCGTTAACAAACTCTCGTGTTGTTATAGTCGCACTCAACATATACGTACTAGAAGAAGTAGACTTACAAATATGTGTTCTTTAAAGACCCATTCAAAAGTTTCTCTTGAAATCAACATAAACAAAAACTAAAAACCAACATGGCTTTGCTAAAGTTGTCTCTCTTGGGACTGTTTTTGCTACTAACCATCGTCGTGGTCTCTTCAGTAACAGCCGATGGACCTGTTTGCTCGCCGTCGACAAAACTAAGCCTGGTAAGTTTTCGTGATGGTTTTATATTTGACAAAACAACTTATATCCATGCTGATTTTTGTTTTCTTTAATTTACTTTTATATTACAGAGATGCAATAACGAAAAGAGCAGTGTTGTTGCTGATTTCTTCCATCGTTATAAGGTGCTAAGTGAGTACCCTGTTTCCGTTAAGTATTTGTTGTTGTTTATAGTTCTTGTTTTTTATTTTGTATTTATTGATAGACAAGATCTAATGGACTATTGGTCTGTAATTCCTATTGGCCGGGGACCAAAAAATTTGTTGGTGTTCAGTATTTTATTTTATTTCAATTTTTGTATAATATTTTATTTAGATTATTATTTTTATTTACTATTCATAAATTATAGTTTGTAATGGTGCGAACCGAGAAAAATAGAAAAAAATTCGCAGCAAACTAAACAAAGATCCTTTTTATGTATAAATAAATTTGATCTGCATTGAATTATAGTCCATCTATCCGCTAATGGTTTAGTCTGCTTCGTCTGCAACATCTATTGAAAGTTTTAGCTGATCATCCCACGTCCAAAAGATGTGTTACAACAGTGTTTGAAAGTTATGAATTCCCCTTGGGGAGGATGATTGTATTCACAGGCTTTAAATAGCCATAGAGGTTACATCGATGTCCTATATACTTGGGATACATGAAACAATATAAACTAGATATTAGCTATGAAGTTGAACAGAATATTCCTATATTCTATCACCCTCCCTCAGTTGAAGCTTCGGGACTCCTGATAGTTAAACTGGCTCGAAACTCATTGAAAAGGCAGGTGGGTAAGCCTTTCGTGAAAATGTCGGCATATTGAAGAGAGCATGGTACATGTATAACTTTAACCTCGCCAATGGCAATCTTTTTGCGGACAAAGTGGAAATCGAGCTCTATATGCTTGGTCCTTTGATGTTGAACCGGATTGTTGGCTAAGTAGACTGAGCCGATGTTGTCGCAGTAGACTAGGGAAGCTTTTCGTAGTGGTAAATGAAGTTCCCGTAGTAGATTGCATAGCCATGTGAGTTTTGCAACGACATTCGCCACTCCTTTGTATTCTGCTTCTGAGCTAGACCGTGAAACCGTTTGTTGCCGTTTGGCTGACCATGAGACAATGTATCGAACCAAGAAAAATACAGTAACCAGATGTGGAGCGTCTAGTATCGGGACAGCCGGCCCAGTCTGCATCCGTATAAGCTGTCTGAGTAGTAATGTCACCTCTCACAAGCTGTAGACCATGTTTCACTGTCCTGCAAGTAGCGGATTATTCGTTTCAATGCATTCATATGTGGGATGTGCGGATCGTGCATGTAGAGGCAGATTTGGTGGACTGCATATGCTATATCTGGGCGTGTGAAAGTGAGGTACTGGAGAGCACCAGCCAAGCTCCTGTAAGTTGTCGGATCTGGTATTGGTTCCCCATCAGCAGCAGAGAGCTTGGACTGAAGATCCACTGGAGTTGTGCATGGTTTACACTCAGACATACCCGCACGATTTATAATGTCTTGTGCATAGCTAGGTTGACTTAAAAACACACCTTGTTTGTTGTAGTCAACTTTGATGCCCAGAAAATGTCGTAGCTTCCCCTCGTCAGACATTGGGAATTCATCTTTTAGCCTGTCTATTATCCGCTTGAGGAGTGTGATAGATGAATCAGTTAGCATGATATCATTAACATAAGACAGGAGATAGGCAAGATGAGGACCATTTTTGTAGATGAACAAAGAGTTATCGGCTTTGCTCATGACAAATCCAATCTTGGTTAGATACGTTGTAAACCGAGAGTTCCAGGCCCTTGGAGCTTGCTTTAAGCCATAAATGGCCTTATTGAGCTTGCAAACATGATTTGGAAATTGTTTGCTCACAAAACCAGGTGGTTGGTGCATGTAGACTGTCTCATTCAAGTCCCCCTGAAGGAAAGCATTCTTTACATTCAGCTGATGCATAGGCCAGTTCAAAGCGACTCCAACATCCAAAATGGCTCTTATTGTAGCAGGTTTGACAACCGGACTGAAATTCTCGTTGTAATCAACCCCTTGTTTATGTGATTTTCCATTCGCTACAAGTCTTGCTTTGTGGCGCGTTAGAGCTCCATTGGCATCATATTTGTGTATGAAAAGCCACATTGAGCAAACGATATTGACGTTAGGGGGCCTATCAACCAAATTATAACTTCTAGTCTTAATCATGGAACCATATTCATTAGTCATAGCAGGATTCCAATTAGGGTCTTGTAGGGCATGGTTGTGACCTTTTGGAAGTGGTGATTTGGTGGTGATGTTAAGGGATAGAACATGTTTTGGTTTAGCTATGCCAGATTTTGATCTGGTGGTCATTGTATGGCTAGGATTGGAAGATTTCGAAGTTGTGGTTATTGGTGGAGGAAGAGCCGGAGTTGGTGTTTGTTGGTGGATTGGTGTTTCGAGTATCTCTTTGAAAATTGGAGGCGTCGAGGAATGTGTAACAGGAAGGATGATGAAGCTGTTGATCTACTGCTGGAAATTTATCTTCGACAAAAAGGACATGTTGCGAGATAATAATTTTCTTTGTTTTCAAATCCAGGCAGCGATATCCCTTTTGTTGTGAAGGGTAGCCAAGGAAAAGACACGGGGTTGATCTTGGTGAGAGCTTAGAGAGATTGTTATGGTTTAAGGAAGGGAAGCATAGGCACCCAAAGACCCTAAGATGATCATATGATGGAGGTTTGTTTTACAGCAAAGTGAAAGGGATTTTGTTCTGAATTGCTGAAGAGGGGAGAATGTTTAAAACATGAACAGCGACATTCAAAGCTTCTACCCAATAACATGGTGGTAATCGAGCTTGAAAGAGGAGAGCTTGAATAGCATTGTTTATTGTTCGGATCATTCGCTCAGATTTAACGTTTTGTTGTGAGGTATGAGGACATGAGAACCGAACTTTGAGCTCGAATAGCATTGTTTATTGTTCGGATCATTCGCTCAGATTTAACGTTTTGTTGTGAGGTATTAGGACATGAGAACCGAACTTTAATGCTATTTTTCTCAAAAAAATCATGGAATTGATTGTTATTGTACTCACCACCATTGTCACATTGAAAACTTTGAATGAAGGCATCGAATTGTGTTTTGATCATATTTGAAAAGTGTTTGAATTTAGTGAAAACATCACTTTTTCTGCGAAGTGGATAAACCCAAAGGTGATGAGTGAAAGCATCAAGAAATAAAACATAGTATTTGATCCCACTTATGCTTGAGACAGGGTGGGTCCAGACATCGGAGTTAATGATTTCAAACGCTCTAGAAACCGTGGAAAGAGATTTATCAAACGGCAATTTTATTTTTTTCCCAAATGACAAGGTTCACAAGAATGAGACAACTTGTTTTTATTACAAAAACCGAAAGACTTAGATAGAAATGAATCAAGAGAAACCGATTGAGTATGAGCTAGACGTTTGTGCCAAAGGGATGGAGTCAACGCAAGGAGAGCTGTTGAGGTGGGCATTGTTTTATTGAGGGATGCTGGAAGTGGGTATAGGTCACCTTGGCTATCACAGCGGAGCAGAATCCTCCGTGTTTGAAGGTCCTTCACAGAAAAGCCAAAAGGATCAAATTCAACCGTACACCCAATTATCGGTGGTAAATTTTCGAACAGAAATCAGGTTTTTGACAATTTGGGGTGTAACTAGTGATACTAGGTTTTTTGTGTCTCCTAGCAGGTTCAATTAACCTTAAGTGTTGTAGTATTTAAGGTGTCAATCCAAATGGGATGTTGCTAGCAATCAAGATGCAATCAAGGAATCACAAGTCAAGCCAATTCAAAAAGAGTGTTTTTTCTAACAATCCTAGAATAACAAAAATGTAAACGGAAATGTGTTCTGGAACTAGAAACGAGAATGCAAGACAAGAAATGAAAATTAATAAAAACAGAAACGAGTCTAAGCATGAACTAAAAAGCAAGAAGCGAAACAATCTCAGGAATGTAATATCAATCAAAAGGATAAAAGTCCTAAGGATGGGAGTAATTGATGTCGGTGGAGTATCCTAGTCTACAGAGTGTTTAACATGCCACAAGCAATCTATCCCTAAACAATGAACATCACAACTTAGCTAATCCAATCTCTTGGTAAAAGCTACTCAGACTCAACCACTTCCATACCTAGCTCTCGCTAGAGAAACGTGGTCGAGCAGGCATGACAAACAAGTTCATTCACGTCAACAAACATCCTAGACAACTAATCTCTTAGGCTAGGAACGTAAGTCTCTGGCACTAGTTGGTCAGACATTTCATCGAACACCTTTTGGGTGTGGAAATGTCTCGAACCTAGTTCCAATTGATCAGAGAGAAACTAGTAATTCTAACTCTAGTCCAGAAGGGAATCATACAAATCAAGCTTAAACACCCTACATCCTAAGATCCTCCACCTAATCTATCCCATCCTCAAGAACTAACACACTACTCAGATCCGGAAATCATCATCAACAATACAAACTCAGAAAACATTGAAACAAGCATTCTTAGATAGGTAAAAATAAGATAAACAAGTTTGTAGAAGAAATCAAATGCAAATACTCAATGTATCAAAAGATATCTGAATACAAAGTCTGGGAACGGTTCTTGGTGGCTAGGGAAACCTTACAAAATAAAAACGAGATAAAAACTAAGATGATGTCGCAAAGACTTAACAAAACGTATTTATAGTAAAGACATAAAATCCCTAAAACTTAAAACGACAAGATGAAGAGTCGGTTTGGGAATCTCCTGAAGCGTGTAAGATGGAACGTCTTTCCTGACATGTGCGAACGAGAAGTGGCTCGAGTGAGTGATGGCGTCGGCTCAAACAGTAGTCGACAACGGAGTGATGGCGCGACTCGAGCGGATGTGTGATGACGGAGTGACGGCGCGACCCGAGCGGATGTGTGATGACGGAGTGATGGCGCGACTTGAGCGGATGTGTGATGACGGAGTGATGACGCGACTCGAGTGAGGTGATGGCGTTGGCTCGAGTGGAGTGATGGCGTTGGCTCGAGTGGAGTGATGGCGTTGGCTCGAGTGGAGTGATGGCGTTGGCTCGAGTGGAGTGATGGCGTTGGCTCGAGTGGAGTGATGGCGTTGGCTCGAGTGGAGTGATGGCGTTGGCTCGAGTGGAGTGATGGCGTTGGCTCGAGTGGAGTGATGGCGTTGGCTCGAGTGGAGTGATGGCGTTGGCTCGAGTGGAGTGATGGCGTTGGCTCGAGTGGAGTGATGGCGTTGGCTCGAGTGGCGCGACTCGAACAGCACGACAGCGCGACTCAAACGGCACGACATCGTGACTCGAACGGCACGACTCGAACGGCACGACAGCGCGACTCGAGCTGGATGTATACGCTTCCACTAAAACGATGATAACTTTTGAACCACAGCTCCGATTGGCTTGAAATAAACGGCATTGGAAAGATGCCTCAATATTCTACAACTTTGATGAAGACGTCGAAAGCTGAATCCCCCGACCGGTGGCTCGAAAGACGACTCGAATGGCGACTCGATCGACGGTCAAGGTGTTGCTCGAGTGGGTGACTCGAACGACGTCGAACAGCGACTCGAACGGCGATGCTGAGCGATGTGTTCCCAACGTCTCCTAGATACCTGAAATACTCCAAAATGCACAATGTATGCAAGGATGATGCAAGAACTACCTAGACATGCAAAGTGTATAGAAAAGACTAGAAAATGTTGCAAAACAATCAGTTGTCCTAGCTAAATGCATGATAAACATATGCTAAAAGGAGACAAAATATAGACATATCAACTAGCACATTTCTGAGGTTTAGAGGATGGGAAAGGCTTTTTATGGAGGAAAAACCCATACAAGTGACTGGTATTTTGGAACCATTGCCTACTATGATTGATTGAGTGATGTTATGACTAATGTTAGAATGGAGGTTACCTGGTGTGGAGGAGAGATGAGCCGTCGCACCTGTATCCATGATCCATGGATAAGCATTTGGGTCCGAGATACTCGCCGTCATCAGAGTTGCTGGAGGGAGTTCAGTAAGGTGAGCTTGCTGGTACGACGGAGCCGGAGAGGTCGGGAACGACTGTCTGTATTGTTGTTGTGGCCATTGCCCATAGTAGTTGGGCCAAGACGGGAACAGGCCTTGCCAAAAAGGTGGTGTGGCCCAATTAGGAAAATTAGGTCTTGATTGATAGTTGTGTCGACCACCTCCTCTTGTTTGATTGTTCCGGCGATTACCTCTGTTTTTTCCAAACTGCTGTCGTGGATTTGCTTGAGATGAAGGACGAGGCTCCGAAGGTGGGGCTGAGATGGTGAGAGCCGTTGTTGAGGACGAATGATCAGTATGTGTGGATACGAGGCGTTGGGATTTTTTTAGGCGAGATTCCTCAAGTTCCAGCATCGATTTCGCCATTTCAAAGGTAGGGAACGGGTCCTTGTGTTTGATAACATTGATTATGTAATCAAACTTTTCATTAAGTCCATTCAGCATGTACATGACCAAGTGGCGTTCATTTACTAGGGCCTCGACATTGGTAAGTAGGTCGGCGAGGGATTTGATTTTCTGACAGTACTCCTGAATTGAACGGTCACCAATGACCATGGTGCGAAGCTCGTTGTCCAGCTGAATAGCCCTCGCCTCCTTGTTGTTGCGTAATTGATTTTCAACACGAATCCAAACATTACGAGATGTCCCACCAGTTTTAAAGGAAGAGCGAAACAAATCTGGTGCTAGAGTGCCGTAAATCCAGAGTTTGACCAAGCCATCACGCTTGTACCAAGCAGCATCGTTTGCATTAGTCGGACATAGAGTCCCATCGATGTGCCAGAGGACATCAAATGTTAGGCAATGAGTGAGGAAAAGCTCTCTCCAGGCATCATAGTTGTGGTCGTCGAGGTCTAGGATGAGCGGGATGTGAGATTTGATGTTTGTGACACCAAAAACAAGCTCATAGGGACCTTGAGGGGCAGCCATCGTTGATAAAAGAGAAAAAAAAGAAGCGAGAGAGAGAGATAGAGAAAGAAGAGAGACGAAAGCAAAGGATATCAAGAGTGAACTCGCTCTGATACCATGAAAGTTATGAAATCCCCTTGAGGAGGATGATTGTATTCACGGGCTTTAAATAGCCATAGAAGTTACATCGATGTCCTATATACTTGGGATAAATGAAACAATATAAACTAGATATTAGCTATGAAGTTGAACAGAATATCCCTATATTCTATCAGTGTTCTCTCCAAAATTCTCACTATATATAGCGGCTTATGGCTTTGAACTTCTATTAAAAATGTCACTAATAGCGTCTTTTCTGATTTCTCTTTCTGTGTTTATTCAAGTTTCGTATCATAATTCTTGTTCTTTTAGCCAAAGTTGTCTAAGCTTTTACTAATTTTTCTTCTTAGAGGATTAAGATCTACCCATCTTTGTTAATATATATATATATATACTCAATTATGTTCTTAGTAATACCTACTAAGGAGCATCATTTCATTGACTACTCCTTAATCCTTATCATACTTGATTTCAGATTCCACGTTGTTTTCGCCACAAAAATATTCCAACTAAGGACCGTCATTTCATTGACTAATCTAGCTAGTTCTAAGGAAACTATGTAAACTGTATTATATGATACAAAACAGAAATCAAACATTTGTTTATTATGTAACCAAAGCTAAAAGTTCTATCCCCTTTCACATAATCATACTATCCCAAATCGTAATGTATCAAAACGATGATCAATTGTTACACGCAATTGAAGCATAGTGATAGGAATGTTGCAAATGTCTCACCATGGTGGTGTATACAGTTTTTGAGAAAGAGACTCGACAAGATTTTTCTTAAATCACCAAACTTGATAAAATATTTGGAACAGGTAGCAAATTTTTCAACACACATAGCTCCTTAAACTTAGAGACGTACTTAGAAGTTACATATCATCAACACATAAACTCCTTAAAACAACAACACACACACACACAAAGTAGTTTACAAACGAAAAGACACAAATGCAACTCATTAATTGACATTAAGATGAGAGAAACCCCAAAACACCAAATCATCAAGCCGCTCATTGGTCGGACAATTCCCACCATGAACCAGCAGACCTTCCTCACCATCCTTAACCGCTGCAGTAAACGCACACCACCCGCGTTGGCTCGGCTTCTCCTCCTCTTTCCCACAAACAATCCTCTCCCACACTAATGTCTCTGTATCAAGCTTGTAAACCTCTCCAGACATCTTCCCAGCTCCCATATGCATAAGCTCATGCGGCTCTTCCTCCCCACCATATATAACAATGTATTTCCCGTAAGAAACCGCCGGAAACACGCTTCTCGCCGACGGTACATCCCCGGTGGTCTCCACAGCAGTCCATTTCTCACTAGCCAGATCAAAACAATGAATATCACCCAATTCATTACCATCAAACCCAAACAAAACCCAAATTTTCCCTTCCACAACCACAAGCCCCGGTGCTCCTCGCCCTTTACAAGCTTCCCCTGCATCAGGATACTCAACCCACTTCTGATCAACAACATCGTAAGCGTGAAGCGTGTTCACACGTCCCTTAGCAGTAACACCACCAAAGACATAAACTTTACGATCATCACAAGCCATTGAATGGTAGCTACGACCAGGGAGCCCTTCTTCAACAGGAGATAACATTTTCCACTCATTAGTCACAGTGTCATAAGAATACAAACCGTTGTACTTCCGCTGATCATCACGGCCACCGTAGACGTAGATCGTTTTACCGATCGTGACCATGGAGACTCCAAAACAGGGGAAAGGAGCCTCCCCTGTCGCAGGAGCTATAGACCATTCTTGACTCTGGAGATCGAAAACGTAAAGATCGTTGTCGATATGAATCGTCGGCTTCAGCTCACCGCCGAAACAGTAAACTTTGTTCCCAACGACGGTCATGGCGTGTGAGCTTCTCGGTCCAGGACCAGCTCCCTTTTGACTCACCTGATCAACATAATCAAGATCAGATTTTTTCAAGAATCGAAGCCCTTAATTATATTTTGAAGATTGAAATTAAGATTGAATTTTTACCTTGACCCATTTGTTCTCCACCGGACACATTTTTTCTTTGTTCTTCACACCAAAAAATATTATCTTTAAGAAACTCTGATAGATCAAAATT
>NC_025704.1:15108997-15115469 GCF_000633955.1 Camelina sativa
TTGAAATTAAGATTGAATTTTTACCTTGACCCATTTGTTCTCCACCGGACACATTTTTTCTTTGTTCTTCACACCAAAAAATATTATCTTTAAGAAACTCTGATAGATCAAAATTTTATGGCTATGGTTTGTTTCTTGATATTGCGTGTATACTTTACTTATATAGGCGAATGTGGTGTCACGGGACCACGATGCATTAATTAAAAATATACAAAGTAAATTAAGATTTCTCTTACGAAACCTTCCATTGTTGGAAAAGAAAAATAAAATGGAGATACGTTACCATTTTTAATTGTGGCAGTTTCAAAAAATAATATGATTGTTATTTGGATCCGTATTAAGAAAAAAATCTTCACTAAATTATTAAATTTGCCCACCCTTTTTTTTGTGTGAAAATTTGCCCACTCTTTTATATATATACTAGATTAGGACCTGCAGTACATTGTGGACAAAATTATTTATAACTAAAATATTTAAATTATAAGTTAAATTTATTGGTTAAATATGTTATAATTATATAATAATTATTAAATAAATCATATAATACTACAATATATACCTTTTTCTCTCGTCTCTCTCTGCGACACAGAAGGCGATCTACACAACCGTTTTTTCCATCGGCTTTTACGGGCCGCCTGCATTTGCCGGTGGTTCTCTTAGTTTTTAATTTGTTTTTCTCCTGTTTTTGATATTTGCCATAGGAGACAGCCAATTATATCGGAATTCTTTCCGATAGATCTCCTTTTTCTGGATGTTGGCAACGCTTGTGTTTGTGTTCACACTCGATTCTCAGTTTCGTGAAGAATCGCCGCCAAATCGAGAAACAGGGGGTATTAACTGGTGTTATCTCAAGCAAATTGTTTATGTAATTTCGATTTGGAAGCACTTTCGTTTCTAGTATATTCCTCCGTATTGCGAGGCTCTTCATTCATGGTTCGTTAAAATGTATTCGTCTCCTGGATTAACACACGACGAGCCTGTTCTCTCCGTGAAAAATCTCTTAATTTTTTATGATGACCGATTTCCACAATCCCCATCTCTAGAAGGGATTGAGTATAAAGTCCACATAGTGTTATGGCATATTGATTGGTGATTGTGGGATCCAGGCATAACTATTCTATGGAGACTTGAAGAAATAATGCAAGAGAAGATTTTGAGGATCACCAGTGATATAAGACAACTATGGAATTTCTTCCATGAGAAGATAGCCAAGAACGACGATCTCATAATTTTGGGACTGATTCTAGAGAGGGAAAGAAACAGGTTTAATAATCTGTTGGCGAGTAAGGCTTCGTTAAAAGCATCGTGGAAAGTCGCTTCTCTATCGTTCTTTTTATTGATAGGTTATGAATTTGTGGATGTGTATTTTGATTTGCTCAGTGTTGGTGTAATTCTAATGTATCAACTCTTGTCTAAGATTCTGAATCAATGAATGGAAAGGAAGTGTTAAAAAAAATACTACAATATAATTTATCTTTTATATAATATTTATTTAATCAATTTAATTAGATATGTCTATTCTTTGATACCAACAGTGTTAACAAAATAATGAAATGATGTTTTACCTCTTCAACACCGAATTAATGATATTTTTTAATTTATATAGATATCGATAAAATCCATCCCACTATATAACTCCGTCCCAAGATATTTTAACTCATACTATATCATTTTAGTTTTTAATAGTTATTGTGTATCTACGGTATAATATTTATCATATATAACTTTTTGAAAGTTTTAAATTTTTTCATATTTAACCTTTTAAAAATCTTTAAAATAAATAACTAGAATAAACCAAATAAAAGTTTTTAAAGTTTGATTGCCTGATAAATCAAGCTTTCTACTCATTTGTATTCGGAATCATTTTGGTCTCTTTTATAGTATGCCCAAATTTTTTAGACGATGTAGGATATTATATCCATATTTTTATTCATTTATTGAGTAATATATGTCTGTTTTAAAAATTTTGTATTACATCATATGCAGGAAAAAATCGTATTTTTATTAACTAAATGTATTATAGCATAATTCAAAATAATTTAAATATAAATTCAAATAAAAATGAAAGGGAATCATATATTTATGTTTGAATGAGGTAGAAAGATTTCCTTATTTTTTTAAATTTTACCTATAATTAATTTTGAAATTTTGGTAACTAATATTAAAGTCAATGCATTAAACGTAAAAACTTTCCAAAAAGTATTTTTGGGAAAAAACTGCTGCAAAAATACTAGTATAGATTAGTTGTCATAGTTATCAATTCGAATAAAATTTAACAAAGATATTATAAGAAAAAAATAACTAAAATGATAAACAAAATCAATCAAACTACTCTTCACTTATCATTTCTGGATAATAAAAGGGAAATTCGTGAATATCATATTTACAAATTTTATTACAAAAAGTATGATTATTAATTTAATGTTTCAGAAATATTATCAAAAGTTTTAGTTTCTTAAACAATACCATAAACATAAAAAGTTGTGATATTTTTCGAATATGATGCTTTTGATTATTTTTGAAAATTTGCCTCTAATAAAATGGTTTTTCCCATGTTTTGAATAAATTATGAATAACTGAATAGAGGTGTAACTGTGGAAGACGATACGAAATCCACGGGTGGATTACGTGTACACGTGGCGGTGCTTATCTTTATGATTTATGAATTCCCTTTAGCGCAGAGGGTCACATGCGACTTTTTAATTATTCAGAAACAAAAGAAAAAAAAACAAGAGAGAAGAGAAGGCTGAAAAGCTTATGGTGAAAAAGAAATAAAAAACAGAAAAAAATGTGAGATGCACGTAGACAACAATTGGAATCTGGTGAATAATGCTATAGGTTCCGACCAAATGTGGCAGTTTTATGTACTTTTAAGTTTTAACCTTTATAACCCATCCTCTAAGTTAGCAATAACTTTGTTCCGCATAAAAATTTCAAATTATTATTGTATAGGTAATAAAAAGTGTTTAATTTGGTTGTGAATATAAATATAAATAATAATTTTTATACTGAATAAAAAGAAATAGTTAATCTATACTAGTATTTTTGCAGCAGTTTTTGCTCAAAATATTTTTTTGGAAAGTTTTTACATTTAATGCAATGACTTTAATAGTAGTTACCAAAATTTCAAAATTAATTATAGGTAAGATTTTTAAAAATAAGGAAATCTTTCTACCTCATTCAAACATAAATATATGATTCACTTTCATTTTTATTTGAATTTATATTTAAATTATCTTGAATTATTTTATAATACATTTAGTTAATAAAAATTATGATTTTTTCCTGTATATGATGTAATTCAAAATTTTAAAAACGGACATATATTACTCAATAGATGAATAAATAATACGGGTACAATATCCCACATCGTCTAAAAAATTGTGCAATGATTTAGAGTCATACTATAAAAGAGACCAAAATGATTATGAATACAAATGAATAGAAAGCTTGATTTTATCAGGCATTCAAACTTTAAAAACTTTTATTTGATTTATTCCGGTTCTTTATTTTAAAGATTTTTAAAAGGTTTATTATGAAAAATATTTAAAACTTTTAAAAAGTTAAATATGATAAATATTATACTGTAGATACACAATAAATATTAAAAATTAAGATGATATAGTGTGAGTTAAAATATCTCGGGACAGAGTTATATAGCGGGACATGGTTATATAGCCGGACGGATTTTTATTGATATTTATATAAATAAAAATATCATTAATTCGGTGTTACATAGGTAAAACATCATTTCATTATATTGTTAACACTGTCGATATCAGAGAATAGACATATCTAATTAAATTGATTAAATAAATATTATGTAAAAAAATTATGTTGTGGTATTATATGATTTATTTAACAATTATTATATAATTATAGCATATTTAACCAACAAATACAACTTATAATTTAAATATTTTAGTTAAATAATTTTGTCCCGCGGTATACCGCGGGTCCTAATCTAGTACTTTTATATAATTGAAGTTTGTAAATTGTATTTGTGTATCTTACAATGAATGATTCATTATTCTATTTATAAAAGTAAAAAGATAAATTATTATATTTGCATAGTGACGATGGACTGCATATAAGTTATGTAACATTAATCACATGCATGCATCTTTTCGTGACTTTGCGGTCTCTTCATATTTTTAACTTTCATAACACTTTTCTTTGGAAACCAGTGTCATAATGTCTGCGAAGTTTCTATGTTGTCTTGTTAAAAACTTTTCTAGGTTCTAATGGGAAAAAAACTTTAGTAAGGTAAAAGAGTACAATTTCGCAAGCTCTCTCTTTCGACTGATCAAGATCTCATCTTACAAATCTTGTTGACGACGCATTCCAATGTTATAGACATGTTTCCACATAGTCGTGGGTAGGATTTGGTGAAGAGACATGCATAATTTTTGGATGATCGAACATATCTTACTTCAATGTCTTTATTCTTCACGAGTTATTGGGTGTATGAAAAAAACTTTGGAGGGATATGTTTGGTTATATCATTTTGATATACCCTTCCTTTGTCTGAACAACACATACATCATTGTCTTTATATAATATAGATGGTTCTATATTTTGACGAATTCTGTTACTTGATTTAATGTGTCGACTTATAGATCTTAGCCATACACAATTTCTACTTGCTTCATGAAGTGCGATAATTTCAGCATGATTCGAAGAAGTAGCTACAAACGTATGCTTCTGAGAACGCCATGATATAGTGGTGCCTCCAATCGTGCATACACTGTTTGTGAAAGAGCTTTGTGTGGATATGACAGATATCCTGCATATGTATAACCAATCATTTGAACATTTAAATTATTATGGTAAAATAATCCTAAATCAATAGTCCCTTGAAGATAAAGAAAGACATGTTTAATCTCATTATAATGTCTACGTGTATGAGACAAACTAAATCTAGCCAAAAGATTAATAAAAATGATATATCAGGTCGAGTACAATTTGCAAGATACATATGAGCTCTAATTGCACTTAGATACGATACTTCAGAACTAAGTATCTCTTCATTTTTGTCAGGTGGCTTAGGTGGCTGAGCCTCCTTATATATTATCTATAATATAAATATAATTTAACGGCAATATAGTGGTGACAGAGTCATCCACATTACAACAATATATAATTTATGCTGATAGAGTCATCCACATTATCGGCGGCTGAACCGTCCATTATTATGGTACGTAAATTAGCTATTTCAATAATTACTTATAGGGGCGGAATATCTTTCACTATAGTTACATATAATTTATGGTGTTTTGAACACCCAATAGAAAATAAATCTCTTTTTTTTTAACAAGGCGACATACCGCCCGATATAATAACATACAGATTATAAATATATATTTTTGGCAGATCATAGAATGATCATGCTGATAACGTGTTATAAAAAATGTTTGATTTTATGGTGAATATAAATATAAATAATAGTGTGAAATTCATATCCCTAGAAGGATCGGGATACCAAATAAAGAAAGAGACGAGAGACATAGTTTAAACTTCTTCTATAATTGAAGTTCGTAAATCGTATTCGTCTATCTTAAAAATGAATGATTCATCGTTCTATTTATAGAAGTAAAAAAATAAGTTATTCTGCTTGCATAGTGATGATGGACTCCACATAAGTTACGTAACATTTATCACATGCATACATTCTTTTGTGACTTTGCGCTCTCCTCTTATTTTTGACTTTCATAACATTATAGTGTTTATTAAATTTTCAAGTATTAAATACTGGGATACTTATTGATTTTGGCCTTTGTTGGACCAAATCTTTTAAATTAGGGTTAATTGTCAGACTCTCAAATATATGTATTTTTGGTTTAGATAAAATTTCAGTTTTGCCCCTATGTATCTTCTCCTTCCTTCTCTTTATGACACAACAACAACTTTTTTTCTGCCGCCAATCAACACCAATTATTTGGACTCCAAAACACAAAACATCTTTCAATCAAAACTATGCCTTCTCTGATCCAATAAATCCAAAAATGTAGCTTCTCTAATCCATTAAACACAAAACCTCTCTCAATCTCTATTTTGTTTTGCATAAAGAAATTTAAACCCTAAGGAGATAATATCTAATGAACCTAAGAGTTTCAAATCATAACACTGAACCAATCAAAATTTCCTTCGATTTTTACGAATCAAATGAATAAATTACCTAGAAGGGGAGATAATCAGATCTGACCATTCACGGCGGTTGGTAGGCGAGAGAGAAAGAGTTGTGAAATAGAAAGAATTGTTTATAAGAGCAATTTCGTCTTTTTATGAATATTAAAATGCCTAATTCCGTGAATCCGGACGATTAGTCCTAAACTCATAAGAATCTCAGAAAAAAACCCAAATTCAGTAATTGATCCATTAAATAATAGAGTTTTTACTATTTTTTTAATCAAACAATCAGCAAAAAAGAAAAGAAAAAAAAAAAAAAAAAAAAAAAAAAAAAAAAAAAAAA
>NC_025704.1:15115625-15151947 GCF_000633955.1 Camelina sativa
AAAAAAAAAAAAACAACCTAACAAACTGTTAACCTTTATTTGGGGTCACCCCAAGAGTGCCTCCATCATTCTTCACAATGAAAACATTCACAGTATGCAACTTATAACTTTCACATTTGTTTCATCTTATATAAATCCAATCACTGACTACTCCTATCAAATATAAAAACTCATTCCAAAACTCTCATCAACATGTGGATGGACAAATTCTTCTTGATCCTTCTTTCAGTTGTATGCATTGCCGTGTTCGTTACAGCTCAACCCTTGCCATCACCGCAACCTTTCCAAGTAGATTGTTGGTCATCACTAGAAATGATTCCCGACTGTGTACCCGAAATATTCCGGTCCATAACAAACGGACAATTCGGGAGCGTGGGACCTTCTTGCTGCCATGCCTTCTTGGGTCTCCATGCTGATTGCATCCCTCAGATGTTTATCTTTGCTCCCCTCGTCCCTCCTTCTCGCAGACTCAGGGATCATTGTTCCCAGACAGTAATTGTGCCATAAACCCTTTTGAGACTTCGTTTCAAGAAGTTTTTATTATAAAACATGTTCTATGCTTTTAATGTGCTAATAATTAGTAGAACTATGTTTCTGCTTTCTCTATCAGATATCAATATTAACTTCCATGTAAACACTCTATATATATCCATGCTATGTGATATGCCTTTCTTTTTGTACTTTCAAAAACTCTCATTTGTCTACTATATGACTTATCAGGAATATGATCAGCATTATAAATGTGTATAGATTGCCAAAATCTTCGGCCTAAAGCAGAAACTAGAAAGTTAAGAAGCATGAACTTGGTCGTAAGAACTTCCTTAATTTAATTTTGGTCTGATATTTTATTTTACGGTTCAAAATTAGAAACCTATATAAAAGTGATTTTAATAGTTGAGTCTAGTATTTGTTAAATTCAATTTGAAACTAAGTTTTGCTGTACTTTTCAATTTCAGGATATGCATGATAAGTGTTAATCCATTTAGCCTAAATTATAACTCGATGTAGTTTCTTGATAATCTTTTCCCTATCCAAATATGGATCAGCTTAGTTTATCTGATTGAACCAGCCTATTTAAACATAGATGTTTGTAACTTTGTAGTTCGTTTATCATTTTTTTTTGTTTGATTAAAAAATATAATAAAAATATAGTCAGTTTTGTTTGAATCGTACCTTATTCAAATTGCAGTACTCATTCACTTCTAGAGTTTTGTCTCTTATATATACCACACACCTGTAAAGTGTAAACTTCATTTGTCAATAACTAACCACTATACCAACGTCATCGAGTCCGAAAAATCAACGAATATGCCAAACACGAAAATGAAATAATCTCAACGAAGAAAAGAAACATCTAAAGTATTCAAATAAAAGTATTATAGTGAACGAACATAAAGGAACATGCACACTTCTTTATTCGATCTTGTGTTACTTGAAAAATGAACACAATAATATTAAATCAAGTAATTGGATGCATGAAAAATATAAAATTGTCAAGTGCTTCATTACCTCCCAAGGTCTTCGGCGAGTTTTGTTTCTTGATTGATGTAATTTGACTTTGATATAAATGACTCTTTGTCTCTTTCTATGGCTTACTTCGATCAAAATTGCCGAAGATTTAGACTTTTGTAACGAGCTAGTAGTGACGAATGTTAAATCGTCAATAATAAACACGCATGCTCTATAATGTCATTTCTTCTACTCCACTTAGGATCATGGTGGATGTCTCATAAAGGGGATAAATTCACATCAAGGAATATTTAAAAGAAAACAAAAGGTGTGTCACTATTATTTTCGACGGTTTGTTAAGTTCTTTCGAGAAAAAGTTAGTCGCATTAACAAATAAAATATCTTTCTTTTGTAGCATACATTTCTATCTGAATTTATGTAACGGATAGCCGGATAGGAAAATGTTGTTTTCACTTATACGTTGGCTGGAAAAAAAATATTATTTTTATTTGTTTGGAATATTATTTTTATTTGTTTGATTAAAATAAATCGGATTATAATTTGTTGATTTAAATTTATTTCAAAAAGAAATTATGCAACCAATAGTAAAATGATATTTTAACTTATATGTGGTAAGGAAAAAAAAAAAAAATCAAAATTAATATCTCAATGAGATGCGGCGTTTGGGGGTACTATTCAAAACTGTCTCCTCCACTCAACAGATAGCATCGCCGGCGACGGAGAAGACATAGAAAAAATGGAAGGACTTTGTTTAACCCTTCAGCCCATTCCTTCCTCCGCTATTCAACGGCGGCTCTCTACGTTTAACCTCCACAACAGACTTACCAGACCCTCTTCTTGTGCTCCTCTTCGTGCTCATCAAAAGGTTTCATTTTTCATCCAATTCAATCTTATTGTATACACACCATAGTTGCAATTTCGTAAATTTCACTATGAATCGAGTTGGTGATATTAATAGCTTTTCAGCTTCTGGAGTTGGGATTAATAAAAAAAGGTCAGAATCGATGTTAGGTAGGTCCTCCTAGTAAGTATCCTGGAAGCGTTTTGTTGAACAACATTGAGTGTACTTGAGAATCTGTGATGTAGTGAAGAAACTAGATTATATGTTGAGAACTTAAGTAGCTTTTTTTTTGTTTTTGTTTGGTTAGTCTGGAATCACAGAAGGTTCTGATTCAGCATTGGAGGGTAAAGTGAGTGATGTCAAGATCAGTGAGCAAGAAGTGAATATATACCAGAATGAAGTAGTTGAAAGTCAGGGTATTAAGATAAGGAGAAGACCACCCACTGGACCTCCAATGCATTACGTTGGACCTTTTGAGTTCCGCCTTCAGAACGAGGGCAATACGCCTCGTAACATTTTGGAAGAGATTGTATGGCACAAGGATAAAGAAGTTGCTCAGGTATTGAAAAATCTGTGCTTTTTTGTTTGTTTGTTTGTTTGTTTCTTTCTTTCTTTTATGTTCCGAGTTGCTTTGATTCCCAAGGTTTGCTAAATTCGCAGATGAAAGAGAGAAAACCACTTTATACCTTGAAGAAGGCTCTTGATAATATTCCTCCGGCTCAAGACTTCATTGGTGCTCTTAGATCTGCTCATCAAAGAACCGGGTTGCCTGGTTTAATTGCTGAGGTTAAGAAAGCTTCACCAAGCAGAGGAATCCTAAGAGAGGATTTTAACCCAGTATGAACTCACCTCTTTCTTCCTATTCTGTCAGTGTGGATAAGTTTCGGGATTGAAAGAACTATGTCTGAAGGCTTGATATCTTAGGTTGAAATTGCACAAGCTTATGAGAAGGGTGGAGCAGCATGTCTTAGTGTTTTGACAGATGACAAATACTTCAAGGTAATGCTGTAAAGAACTTTGAGACCAACTTAAGTATGATTACCTTGTTCGTAATGAAAGCCATAATCTGTTTCATATAGGGAAGCTATGAGAACCTGCAAGCTATTAGGGAAGCTGGTGTAAAGGTTCATGCTTTCTCTGTTTAATCATGTTTATATTCTTTGTCATTCAACAGTGACATGCAGAGTTCTGATGTCTTGTCACAAAAAAAAATGCAGTGCCCTTTGCTGTTGAAAGAGTTCATTGTTGAGGCATGGCAGATATACTATGGTAGAAGCAAGGGCGCAGATGCAGTTCTGTTGATCGCTTCTGTGTTACCTGACCTTGACATCAAATACATGATTAAGATTTGCAAAATACTTGGAATGGCTACACTTGTGGAGGTTTGTATGTATTTCCTCAGGGAGCCACTTTCATATATGCCTCAACAAAAGAAATGCTTCTGCCTCTTCGTAATCCTGATCTTTTCTGGTTACTACATGCCATTAGGTTCATGACGAAAGGGAGATGGATCGTGTACTTGCAATTGAAGGAGTAGAGCTCATTGGCATCAATAACCGTAACCTTGGTAAATGCTTAAACAAGACCTCCTTCAAAGCTAGAGAATACAATCCTTCTTGATCCGTTTTACCACCCTTTCTTTCAGAAACGTTTGAGGTAGATCTTGGTATCACAAAGAAGCTACTTGAAGGAGAGCGTGGCGAACTGATCCGTCAAAAAGACATCCTCGTAAGTAGTACTCACATCCCCTGTTTCTCTTACCCCTTTACAATGTATACACACACCTCACTTAAAAGTTTTTTACACGGTAGGTGGTTGGAGAATCTGGGTTATTCACTCCCGAAGATATCGCCTTTGTACAAGAAGCTGGCCTCAAAGCAGTAAGCTTACACAAACTTTATGGTCAAAAATAACATTCCTCAAAATGCTGGTTCACCTAATCTTAGCTCCCATGTGATTTTTCTTTTTCTGTTATTAGGTTCTAGTCGGCGAATCTCTTATTAAACAAAGCGATCCCGGGAAGGCAATCAGCACCCTTTTTGGAAGAGATATCTCAGAGTAGAAAGCTTTTTGTATTGAGAAAAATCTTCACTGCGTCTCTTGATAAAGGCTCTTTTTTTTCTTTTACGTGCCGTGCTCATTCAAGTGTGCAGGGGCTTGTGTAATACAGAAATGTCAAAACAAAATTTTCTCTCGTCATACATGCACAACGTGTACATGAGGATAAATCAAGTCAATGCATTGGTCGATGATTCAATAAATTTCCGGCAGTACATGAAGATAAATCATTAACTACGATAAATTGGTCCATAATTTAGAACTGACTGTCACAAGTAAGAAAAAAAAATAGAATTGAGTTTTCAATATAAATAAATAGACTTAACAACATCGACGATCACTCCTTTATTGAGAGACCAACCAACATATAACTTAAAGTGCAATTGCTGACTCTTGGAAGTTGGAAGAGAGATAGATCCATCTATATAGTTTACCAGCCTGAGGGAAAGAAAACACACACATGGGCACGAGATCATGAGTTCCTTTCCCGCATTTTATATCGTCGATCTATGAAAACTACACATAATGTGCGTTACCTGGATTCATAATGCATCAAAGGAGTTCAAGAACAAGAGCAGAAGCACCTCCTCCTCCGTTGCACACTCCTCCCACACCGTACTTTCCGTTTCTCTTCTTTAGTATCCCAAGCAATGTGATTAGAATACGAGCGCCACTGCAGCCTAGAGGATGTCCTAAAGAGACAGCTCCTCCGTTTACGTTCACCTTCTCCTGTTAAGGAAAAGAGGTATGTTAATGAAATCACTTGAGTAAGTTGATTGAGAAGATGATGTTTTTAAGAGACTTACCGGACTAATCCCAAGTAGCTTTTGATTAGCTAGTGCTACAACCTGGGAAAATAGGCAGTTTATCAAAATTTAGCCATTGCAAATGGTTGGCTATTCTTTAGGGGAAGAAGTCTAATTTTCTTACTGCAAATGCTTCATTGATCTCATAGTAATCAACTTGAGAAGATTCCAAACCAGCATGTGCAATAGCTTTTGGTATCGCAAGAGCAGGAGCAGTAGTGAAAAACTCTGGTTCCTGCAGGGTTTGGATCTCACTTTGTGAATCGAATAAGACATCTTAAATTGTTGTATCTAAGAAGGAAAGGCGAGAATATAAGTAACGTACCTGAGCTGCATCACCATAACCTTTAATTTTTGCGAGTACTTGAAGTCCTAGCTGAAGCGCCTTCTCTCCACTCACTAGGACAAGAGCAGCTGCACCATCACTGTCCAAAAGAGGCAAATTTTACTTGAGAGAAAGAGAAGTTGCAAGTATATCAAAAGATCTATTTCATAGATCACACTGTTTCTCTAAAACATAAGAATATATATATATATATATATATATATATATATATATATATTGTCATCTGNAGTAATCAACTTGAGAAGATTCCAAACCAGCATGTGCAATAGCTTTCGGTATCGCAAGAGCAGGAGCAGTAGTGAAAAACTCTGGTTCCTGCACGGTTCAAGTCTCACTTAGTGAATAGAATAAGACATCTAAAATTATTGTATTTAAGAAGGAAAGGCGAGATTATAAGTAACGTACCTGAGCTGCATCACCATAACCTTTAATTTTTGCGAGTACTTGAAGTCCTAGCTGAAGCGCCTTCTCTCCACTCACTAGGACAAGAGCAGCTGCACCATCACTGTCAAAAGGAGGCAAATTTTACTTCAGAGAAAGAGAAGTTGCAAGTCTAACAAAAGATCTATTTCATAGATCACACTGGTTCTCTAAAACATAAGAATATATATATATATTGTCATCTGGTAAAAGTACCTTATGCTAGATGCATTTCCAGCTGTAACAGTGCCTCCATTCTCCTTGAAACTAGGACGGAGTTTCCTCAACTTTGCAGCATCAAACTGAGACAATGCGATATCGTACATGAAGCAAATCATAATAAATTAGACCTCATTTTATGAAGTTGTCCAACCATAAGGTTCATTTCGTAACGTGTAATGCTTCATACAATAAAAGGTACATATCACTAAAAATTTATGACTAGCAAACAAGAACATGGATCAAAATTTCTTTAAAAGTAGCCGATGGAAATACTCTACGGTTTAGCTTAGTTCCTTTAGAAAAAAAAAAATAATAATGTATGCAACAGGTGAATATAAAATGAAGTAAACAGAAGCTCAGGTTCATTGGAGTATTAATGCATCATCTATAACCAAAAGGGGATAAAAATCACCTTCCCAAGACCTTCATCCTTGTCAACAATGGTTGATGGCCTACCTCTTCCTCCAGAAACTTCAACCTGCATAACCAAATTACCTTAGTGTATATTCACCAAATATAACGCACTAACCCAAACCCAAAACAAACACAAAAATATGCTAACCGGGACGATTTCCCATGTGAAGGCTCCAGCTTCCTGGGCAGCAATACCACGCTCAAAACTCTGAACTGCATAGTCATCCTACATATTTATACGTAAGACACCAATCAACTGGTGTTTTGAGTTTACCGTAAACAATGAGCCCAACTAACCAATTCGTGTAATTCACAGTTTCAGAGAGAGAGAGAGAGTCAAACTATCATAGCTAATTTATCAAGGCATCAGGAACAAGAAAATAAGACACTGGAAGTATACAAAAGGTCTATGCAGAGTATCTATAATTTACAAGTTAATGGGGGACAAATATACAACAAGCATCAATGATTGTTAATCCAAATAAAATTAAGGAACAACATACTTGCTGCTCCCTCGTGATCTCAAACTTCTCAGCGCACAATTCTGCACAACTTCCCATCCCACAGTCGTTATAGACATCCCAAAGTCCATCCTTTAGCATTCCATCTACTACTGAATCATGACCAAATCGAGATCCTTTCCTGCATCAAAAATTTTGAATAAGAAACAATATTGCATAGCTACAAAGACCAAACGATTGAGTAAAACCACATTACTACCTCGCTTCTGCCAAATATTTAGGTGTATTAGACATGCTTTCCATGCCACCAGCCACAACTACGTCATTGATCCCTAACTGGATACTTTGTGCAGCAATCATTACCGCTGAAAACCACCCAAAAAGCCCTTGTTAAAAGAATCAAGTCCATAGTCTAAAAAAAAAAACAGAGCCCATAGGTCCCAAAGTTGACTCACCTTTCATGCCTGATGCACAAACCTTGTTGACAGTGGTACAGATAACAGAGTTAGGGATTCCTGCACCTAAAGCAGCCTGACGAGCAGGTGCTTGACCCAAATTAGCACTCAGAACATTGCCAAATACAACTTCTTGGACAAGAGCTGGATCAACATTTGCTCTCTTCAAAGCAGCTGAAACAATAAAACCAACACGGGCACGTCAAATTATATACAAAACAAAACTAAAGACCTGTTTTGCACAGAAGTAAGATCTGTTTTATACCTGCAATAGCTAAAGATCCAAGCTTTGTAGCAGGCAAAGATGAAAGAGATCCAAGAAAGCCACTCATTGGAGTGCGTGCAACCCCGACAATGCAAACATCTGTTACAACCAACATTCAGTTTTGATCTTTCAATTTCAGTTTTGCCAATGATTTATGAAAAAGACAGAGAGTTGTTACCTTTCGGATTCACAGAATCTGCTGTATGGGCCATAATAGCTGATCAATCTACACAAAATGGTGTCAAAAAGCCAAATGTTAATGAAGTAAAAGTCAACAAGGGAAGGGACCAAACTCGTTTAAGAGTCAGATCCATTTATAAACATCGGGGAAGTGAGAATACGATCAAATGATAGAAACAGAGATCTGTAAGGATCGTTTACCTGATTCTTCAGTTCCAGAAGAGAGCGACGAATGGGAAGAGAGGGAGCCAAGTCGTTGTGAAAATGACAACAGATTCTGCAATTATAACTGGGAGAGGAGTGACAGAGAGTAACAGAGAGGGTCCTATAAAAGAGGACGCTTTCTTGTGATGTTGTTGTTGTCTTTGGTGAGTGAATCAGCGACGATAACTACGATGAAGAAGCAACACGACGGCTATGTGATCTGTTACTTCAAATCTTTTAATGTTTTTTTAAGGAAGATAATTGCACATGTTAACCTTTACTTATTTACGCTAATCCTTAATTTTAATTATATATATATATATATATATATACTCCTTTTTTGTTCCATTTGACTTATTTACGCAAATCTTTAATTTTAAATATATATATATATATATATACTTGTTGTTTGTTCCATTTGACTTATTTAATATATATGATGGGCTGGAAGTTGTTGTGTCCATTTCAAAGAAAAAAAGTTATTTAAATTATTTTAAATAAAATATATCATAAATTTAGTTTGGATACTTAAATTTATCCACATATTTAGAACGGTTATTTTAAGCTAAGTTTAATTTTTGGGATGATATTTTTGAGCTTTAAGTATTTTCCTAAAATTATTTTAAAAAATTATTGTAAAATTTAAATTACATAGAAAAAAAGTTACGAAGTGAAATATAAATCCAGATAAACCAGCAAAGCTTGAGAGTGATATGAGAAAACAAAGAAACCAAGTCGACTTAATTGATTTCTCTAGAGCCATCCGAAAGATTTAAACAAGATTTAAATAAGCACCAAAGTCTAGTAAAAACTATACACATAAACACGAAAACCACACTCTTAGGATTTGATTGACAAATGTTTTAGAAACTTTACAAAGCAAAAAAAATCTTAAAAATTTGAAATGAATCAAATCAACCTTTAGAAATGTTGACCTTTTTTATTATTTATAGCCTAAATATTTCCTTAATTCATATCTTGGCTATATAAAGCATTTCTTTTCTAACGCACAAAATTCTAAGCTTTCCAAATTTTTAATTTCTACAACCAAAATACTACGACAATAAAATCTACAATCACAAAAAATATATATATTTTAAAATCTACCGTCAAAAATCTATAATCAATCATGTTTGTAATCAACATGAAACTTAGAAAAAACAGTTAGTAATTTGAAAGCATAATTGGTAAATATGTTGTGTAATTAATGTACATATGTATATATGGTAATATGATAATAATCACTATTAGATAATTATATATATTGCCTAAAAATCCCTCTTATTAGTTATAAACTCAAAAGAGAGAACATGTAATGGCATCCTTAACGCCACATCAGTTGTAGTGGTCTTAGGGAAATTAAAATATTTAAATAATGGTCTACACTTAAGAACACACTTTTTTTTTTTTTGGTCAACAAAAGAAAATCAGCTCAAACGAGCCAATTTTGAGGTAAAACGTCTACAAATAAAACATGATGCAGAGACACACGCGCCTGGCGTGCTAAGGAGTCCACGCGTACATTCTGTCGTCGTGGAACGTAGAGCAAAGAAAAGGATGAGAATTCCTCCTTGTCCGTCTGGATGTCATCGAGATATGCTGCAAATGCTGGCCAATCAGTAGGGGAAGACACCATCTTCACCAAGTCTGAGCAGTCAGTAAGGAAAACCACATCCCTGAAATCGTGGCCAATCATACAGCGGATCGCCCAGAGGAAAGCTTCAACTTCAGTATGTAACGGGGATAAACTTCGCCGGAAATTGGTCGCTCCAAACACCGGAGAGGTGTCTTGTGACGAGAAACAACACCATCCTGCACCTGAAAAAGCATCAGAGTCCTTCCACGAGCCATCAACATAACACCGATAGCCCGTAAAAGTCCGTGGAAGCGAAGCACACAGCCGGGGTCCGGAAGATGGATGCAGAGGGATGATAGGGTGCTCATCCTCCTCGATATCCACCTGTGCCTCCTGCCAGGTTACCGCCTCGCCTTCTGCCACCCTGACTACCACATCCGGGCGTTCATCAATGCTGTCGAAAACACTAGCATTCCGCGCTTTCCAAATATACCACATCAGCCAAGGAAAAGCCGAGATGTGTGAACCCGGACCTTTTGGATCCAAAAAATGATCTAAATTAGCATAGACCGACCCTGTCGGGAAAAGCTGTGGTCCCACTGGGACATTTGCCAAAGCCCAAACCTGTCTAGCCGGCGGACACAAGAAAATGGCATGATTGATATCTTCCGCCTCCATCCCACATCGTGTGCAAACAACATCACAACTCACCCCTCGACGGCGTAAATTAGTCGAGACCGATATACATCCCGATAAAACTTGCCACATAAAATGCTGTAATTTTGGCGGACACCGCACCTTCCACACCCTTGCAAGAAGTGGGGTGAAATCTGGTCCAGAGGCCAAGGCCCGAAAAGGACCCTGGACATCTGAGCGTGCCATCTCATACCCTGATTTAACCGTATATTTCCCAGATTTGGTAAAATGCCATCCAAAATAATCATCTCTCAGTTGTCTGCCAAGAGGTATAGCCTCAATCAGTGCAACATCCTCAGAGTCGAAATGATGCATGAGTAGATCCTTACGCCAAGAATTTGCTGACCGATCAATCAAATGAGATATCGGGAGATTTGGGTCCTTAAAAGGACCGTTACTTAAGGCTGGTCTCGCGAATTGAGCTGGGACCCAGGGATCGCTCCAAATAGAAATGGAGGTCCCTGACCCAACCCGTGTAATAAGGCCTTTGTTCACCAGAGAGCGAGCAGAAACGATGCTCCTCCACCCGTACGAGGGTGAATAAGATCGTATAGGATCCATAGGATCAGAGTTCCGATAATATCTACTTTTAAAAACCCGTGCAAAGAGAGAGTCTGGATACTCTATCAGTCTCCATAGTTGCTTAGCCAGCAGAGCCGTATTAAAGTCATCAACACTCTTAAACCCCAAACCACCTAACTGTTTGCTACAACAGAGGCGTTCCCACGCAATCCAATGCATACCCCCAGACTGACCATTTGTACTCCACCAGAAATTTGCCACTGCACTAGTTAGTTTTGTTGTAATTGTCTTTGGTAGACGATAACAAGACATCACAAAAGTCAGAACAGCCGTAGCGACTGACTTGACCATAACCTCTTTCCCCCCTTTTGAGAGTAGCCTCGCCGACCACCCAGTCGTACGACTCTGCAAACGATCCCTGACGTAAGAGAAAACCTTAGTTTTGGACCCTCCAAGGCTCTCAGGAATACCCAAATAAGAGCCCATTCCCCCTCGATTAGTAATCCCTAGAACCCCCTGCAATTCCGTCTGGACGGCCGCCTCAACCGTGTGACCAAATTGAATCGAAGACTTTGCCAAATTAACCTGCTGGCCCGAAACCCTCTCATACTGCCTTAGGATCTCTAAAATCGCCAGGCATTGATCCTTATCAACCTTACAAAAGAACAGGCTATCATCCGCAAATAATAAGTGAGTGATTGGCGGACACTTATTAGCAACCTTAATACCCGTAATCCGTTTATCTGCCTCCGCCTTCCGAAGATTCGCAATAAGGACCTCCGTGCAGAGAATAAACAAATAAGAAGAAAGCGGATCCCCCTGCCGGAGGCCCCTTTCCGGAACAATTAAACCATTCGGTTGCCCATTTAGAAGAACCCGATACTCCACCGAAGAAACACAATACATGATCCAGGAAATCCAGCATTCTGAAAATCCCATTTTCCGAAATAGCGCCTCTAAGAAACCCCACTCAACTCTATCATACGCCTTACTCATATCCGTCTTTATTGCCATAAATTTACCTTTACACGAATTATTCGTCCGCAGCCCATGAAACATCTCTTGAGCAATCAAGATATTATCTGAGATCAACCGACCCGGGACAAAGGCCGTCTGTGTCTCCGAAATAAGTCCTGGTAAAAGAAGCTTTAACCGTTGACACAAAACCTTAGAGATAACCTTATACGCCACATTGCACAAGCTAATGGGGCGCAACTCCGTCATCCTTGTCGGCTTGGCTACCTTAGGGATAAGACAGATATGTGTCCGATTTAATTCCTTATCAAAAACACCTTCCTCCAGAAATTGATTAACCATATAGACAAGATCAGTCTTAACGACTGACCATGCTTTCTGGAAAAACAAAGCAGTCATCCCATCCGGCCCCGGAGCTTTATCCGGGTNCATTAACCATATAGACAAGATCAGTCTTAACGACTGGCCACGCTTTTTGGAAAAACAAAGCAGTCATCCCATCCGGCCCCGGAGCTTTATCCGGGTGCATCATAAATAGAGCCTGCCGAACCTCTGCTTCCGTAGCCGGAGCAGTTAACCGGGTATTATCCGCATCCGTAATAACCGTATTAACCTCCCGTAGAACACCCTCAAAATTATCTGGGTTAATGGAAGTAAAAAGCTCCTCGAAATACGAAATCGCCGTATCACAGATATCCTCATCGTCTGTTGNATAATAACCGTATTAACCTCCCGTAGAACACCTCAAAATTATCTGGGTTAATGGAAGTAAAAAGTTCCTCGAAATACGAAATCGCCGTATCACAGATATCCTCATCGTCTGTTGACCAGACATCCTGTGAATTATAAAGGCCTACAATCCGATTTCGAGCTCGTCGCTGTTTAGTTTGGGCCTGAAAATATTTTGTATTCTTATCCCCCACCCGCATCCAACGATTCCTACTTTTCTGATCCCAATGAATTTCCTCATCCCGATATGCCTCAAACAACCGGGAATTCAACATCGAGATTGATTCCGGTGTAGACGCATCATCCGCCTGAGCCACTTCCAACTGTCGTTTAAGATCCTCGATTAAATCCCTACCATAGGGAACCTGAGTCTTACGCCAGCGAGAAATCGCCCACCGACAAGACACAATTTTATCCATAAACCCCGCCGAGCCCGGGTCCTGGTCAGCATGCCAACCAGAAGCTATCGCCTCCATTAAACCCGCCTTACCAACCCAGCGCCGATCAAACATAAAACTTTGCCTACCCCGTGGCCGCTTCGCACCTATACTCGTTATCAGAGGCATGTGATCCGACGCGATCATTGGTAGATATTCCGTCACTGTATCGGGGAATAAATCATGCCAATCCTCGTTACCCAAAGCTCTGTCCAAACGACACCTGATAGGCTTTTTGTCCCTCCATCCTTTCCAAGACAAACAATCCCCCAGAAAAGGAAATTCCAGGAGGCCACAATCGCTGATCATTCCATTAAAAGCAAGAAAAGAGGAAGCAGGACGAAGCCTCCCTCCCCGTTTTTCATGATTACCGGTTAATTCATTAAAATCTCCAATAAGAAACCAAGGTGTAGACCGAGTAGTACCGATTCGTATTAACCGTTCTCAAACCAAATCCCGGTTTTTTGGAACCGGATCACCATAAACAAAGGTTAAATGAATAACACGACCTTTGAAACATGCTTCAACATCAATTAATCTATTTGATTCCATTAATATTGAAACATTAAAAGCATCCTTATTATAAAATAAAGCCAACCCTCCACTTGAACCAATAGGCTCTACTGTTTTTAAATCAGAATAGCCAAAATGGCCTACAAATTTTTCCAAAAAAGACAAAGACTGTTTTGTTTCCATAAGAAATAAAAAATCTGGCCTATGTTTATTCCAGAGATCTCTAAGATTCCCTATAGAGGCCTTATTACCAAGCCCTTGACAATTCCAACTTAATACATTCATTTAACAATTTTTGGTTTGGGTGGTTTAACCCCCCCCCGGCCCGCCTTTTGCCCCATCCTGAGCCTTTGAGGCAGGTCCATTCTCGCTAGTACTTGGACCATGCGGAGGACGCCTTCTAGGCGATAGCAGCATCTGCGCATTGCGCTTCTTAGCGCATACACCCCGTAGAACCGGCCCCCGCCCCTTCTTCCCCTTTGTCTCATCCGCTTGAAGCCTGGCACCCTCAATTGCCACCTCCCCTGTCGCACCATCATCTCCCCCTGAATCCTCATCCAAATCGTTAAAAGTATCAGGGTCCTCGTCTACCACCCCAACATCCTGGTCCATTTGACCAAACTCACCACCACCCTCCCCAAATTCTCTCTGGACATCACCCATTCCCACATTGTTCGCTTGAGGATCCACCCCATCCGATACTGAGGTGGTTTGCAAGTCACGAACCTGACCGCAGACACTACGTCCCTCCCCAACATCACCTGCAACGTCACCAGCACCCTTAGTATCCGCTACGGGAAGAACATCACCCTCCAACCGTGCCTCCACCAAAGCCAGAGCAGGAGTCCGTGAAACCTCCTGGATAAATACCGCGGCAACACCATGAGCAAGAGCTGTGTCACCAGAACTCTGCAAGGCACCCTCTCCTCCCACCAACTCTGTCGAGACATCCATAATCTGTCCCTCCTCAACAACCTCTCCCTCCACGACCGGAGTCACCAAAGGACCCCCAACCACATTAACATCCTGAAACAAAGGTCTCCTGACCACCCTGTGTGGTTGTGATTGCCCCCGCTGCAAACCCACTTCCTCAACCACCGGCTCATGAACCCTTTCCTCACGAGTGCGACTCTGTCCCTTCGCCTTTCCTTGTCGACCCCGAGAATCCTGTGTAGTCCCCATCTGGGAAGGATTCTTAGCCCGAGAAGAAGACCCAGCCCCCGGCTCCACTCTAGGCTTGGAAGAGCCTTGAGTATGACCTTGGTGACGCCCCTTATGAGAACCATGTCCTCCTCTAGCTTCCGCCAGAACCGCCCCTTTGTAACTCAACATCTGTCCTTGATCACTGCTCACCTCCGAACCAAAATCACCCCGTACAGGAGCCAAAGAAACCCGTGTTGGGCAAACCTTTTCATCATGGCATAGACTGGAACAAATCTTACACCAACCATGAAGACGTTCGTAAATGAGCTTCACAATCGTAACCTAACCATTATAAAACTCAATATCCGTTTCAAAACAGAGCGGCTTCATTCCATCAATCGTTACCTGGACCCTCCCTCTGTTTATATCAACAGCTTCCACCACACCCAAAGCCGATCCAATAACCCGAAATGTTGGCTCCGCCCAAAACTGAATGGGTACATCAGAGACCCGAATCCAGAACTTCAGTGAGGATGGGTAAGCCGGATCCACCACTGGAGTCCAACGAACCAGAGAAACCATCCAGGAGTCAAAATGAAACGGCTCCTTCCTCATGACCTCCAAAATATCAGCTTCCTCATCGAAATCTAGCTGAAACTTCCCGGATCCCAACTCTGCACCAGCAACTCTACCCTCCACCTGCCAAATCCGCGGCATGACAATGAGCAAAGACTTCAAATCCTGAACTTCAGGATTGAAACACCGCCCAATGAGTGTCTTTGAATAACCGGCAATGAGAGCAGAGTTATCAAAGAACGGAATCTTAATCTTCCGCCGTGAACCAGAAGCACCCTCCGACAATCCAGCTAACCCCTTCCCCATAAGACCGCTTTGAGCCATGATGCAACAGAACGTAAACAACCGAGTAAAAACTGCAAAAACTCTCCTCAAAGAAAGAAAACAGAGAAGAATGATCGAAGTTGCTGTCCGAACCCACTGATAAAATAATCGAGACCAGAGCAAAAGGCAGAAAAGGAAAACGATATCAATCAGATCAGATACGATTCCAACCGAGGCTAAAATTCTGTCAATAGTCGCCCGAACCAAATCACAAATCCTCAACGAATCCTGTGTAATATCCCCCAATAAATCCCTAATCGGTAAAGAGAAAGAACGAAATCGAACATGGGCTCGGATAAGGAAACCCAAATCAAAGAAAGGAGATCCGAATCTGCCCAAGTACAGGAACGTGACAGTAGATTCCAAAACCTGGGACCATTTGCCAATCAACACCGATAGGAAATCCCCCATTAAAACCGTCGAATCCTGTAGATCCGTAGAAATCCGATCACCTCCTTTAAAGGACATGGATCTCCTCCATTTCGAAGCAAAACAAATTAGGAAAGACCCAAGGCACCCAATATCCCCCAATCCTGCTTCCGAATCAAAGATCCACCAAATCTGAAAACCGAGAGGTTTCGTGACCCAACGACCCCCAAAATCCCGAAAGACAAGCCCGAAAAAATCATCAATGAGACAATCTCCATGAGCAGACCGACCAAAAACCACTAGATCCGAAGAAAGCACAATAGAATCCCATTCAATAACCCAACAGAAAATCCAGAACATCCGAAAATCTCTGAAGATACTTAAAACCCTAGAATCGCCTGCACCATCGCCGCTTAAAGTACGTTTCTTTTTTTATCTTGTTTCATATATATCCTTAAGAACACACTATTCAACAGTTTTTGTAGGAGACCAATTTTCTATTTCTTAAGAATAATTGTACCCACTATTCAATATTTTTATTATTTTAAAACCCTTAAAAACACACCATGTGTTGTAGCGATGAGTAGGCCTAGGCAAAATACCCGATCCGAAATATCCGTATTGGAACCAAAGCGAAAAACTCCGGTTCGGATCAGGTATGGATCTTCCCAATATATTAGTTGGATCTTAATTGTAAATACTTTTGGGTATTGGGTATTACCTGATCCGAACCGATACCCAATTAGTACCCATATATACTCAAACCTATGCTATTTATCATTTCACATATGTGTGTTTATCAGTTGAAATTGCATTGAAGAAGAAGAATCATATTTATTAGTTCGTCTCCACTCTCCACTACCTATATGACTATATATGCAGAAAATTTGTTTTTCTTTATAAATTCTATAACCCTAATCCACAATTTCAATATGGATTCTTTAAATTTCTTTGCTTCTTCTCCTAAATCTCATATTTCAGAGACGTTAAAGACTCATTCAAAGGTAAATCTCATCTCTTAGTGAATTTAGTTCATCAATTGACACTTATATTGTATAAAGAGTTAACCACGAGAGTTTGATGCATTTAACCACGAGTGTTTGATACTTTAGTTCATCGACTGATTCTTTAGACTGTTAGAATTGGTTTAGTTATTTTGGTATGATTTTTTGGTTATAACTTCATGAATTTTGATATAGTTATTCAATTTATATATAGGGTATTTTAATTATATATGGGTATTTTGGTTCTAAATGGATAAAAAATACTTAGACCAAACCGAACCCAAAACATATCAGATATATTTCGGTATTCCAAAAAAATATCCGAACCGACCCGAACCCGAAAAAATCCGAACCGAACCCGAACCAAAATTTCCATAATACCTATATGATTCTATAAATTATAAACCCAAATTACCTGAAATCCGAATTACCCGAAATCCGAATTACCCGAACCAAACCCGAACCGATCCCGAATGCCCACCACTAGCGATGAGGATGGTCTAAGGATTAAAAAAAGAGAGAGAAAAATCCAAAAAACTATTTTGGTGTTGTGGAAAATTGAATGTGTAAAGCCAAAATATTCAATTTTTTAATTTTAGCTATAATATAAAAATATATTCTAAAGTATGACTTTTTAAAAAATATAATGGTTGTTTGTTCATTTGACTTATTTAATATATATGATGGGTTGGAGGTTGGTGTGTCCATTTGAGAAGAAATTTTAGTTAGACTATCTTAAGTAAATAAGGGATTAAAGTTTTGGAAAACATCATGGATTCGGAAAATTTGGATAACTTAAATTCATCCAAATTTAAACAATACATATTAATTTTGGAATGGGTTTCAGATTAGGTTTATTTTGGGATGATATTTCCCGACTTTTAGCATTTTGAAAATTTTGCAGAAATTTAGGATTTTTTTTTATATATGAAAAACTAAAAAGTGAAAAACAAATCCAAATAAACCAATACTGAAAACAATGTTTTCACGCCCGGCCCGGACCGGCCGGTCCGACCGGTTAACCCGCGACCCGGAGACTTCACCGGTTCGGAAATAGTACTAATAACCGGTAGTAATAAAACCGGCAAAACCCAGAAAAAACCGCTATTAACCCGTGACCCGGTGAATCGGTTGACCCGGCCGGTTAGTGGTTCAAAAAAATTCAGTTGATTTTTGGAAAAAAATATAAAGTTTCACAGTTTCAATTATTTTAAAACCTTTTATTCCTTTAGAGTTTCGATGGCACACCTCTCATCTTCAACTTATTTGTCATCTCTGATCTCTCATACTTTGCGTAAGAAACCGTTGGTTGTTCTATATTAATCTTTCTCTATTATTCTGAAAATTCATCTTTATTTGTGATTATCATGTGTTTAATTGATTTAGAATATTAGACTATTAGTATAATCTTTTTCAGATCTGTGTTTTATATTTCTATGTTGTGAATTTAACAGGAAATGGTAAGAGAGGAAGTGGAAAACTATGAAGAAAAAGCAGCTGCAAACCGTTCAGTCCGAAGAAAAAGTGATATTGCTTGGCCGTATGTCATTCAATCAAAAGACCCAAAGTGATAATATGATGAAACACCATCTTGATGGCGTGAAAGGGGATACATATGTGTGTTCGAAAATTTCTGCAGATGTGTGATTGACCCGTGGTCGAACCCGGTTGACCCGGTGACCCGGTGACCCGAGAGGTAGTCCGGTTCGTAATCCGGGTCGGATTTTAAAACATTGACTGAAAATGATACGGAAAACCAAAGAAACCAAGCCGATATAATTGACTTTTCTAGGGCCACCCTAAAGTTATATCAAAATTTAAAATAAGCACTAAAATTTACTCAAAACAGTATTACACTATACATATAAACACGAAAATTACACTTGTAATCAACAAAAAATATTTAAATCAACCGAAAATTACACCTACATTGATCGATGCATTTCCTAAATCGAAATTTCGATTCGCAGGCGTTACAAAAAGTCACAACCATTGTTGATATTTATTTATTCAGATTATTATTATTATCTTTATTATTATTATCATCATTATTTTTATGTTTATTTTCTAAGTTTTTATTATTCTCTTTATACTTTTTATTATTATTATTATTATTATTATTAACATTTGTGTGTTTCTATATCACAAAATTTTGTTTCCTATTATAGGGTTTTCAGTATTTGAGGTTGTCTATAACTTAGTTATTTATTTTGAAATTACATTTATTTGTAAAACAAACAAATATCCAAAATTTGATTTTGACTAGTCATTTTCTATTTAAAAGATTAAAAAAAATTAGAATGATGATTTTTGCATATATATATATAATTACAATTTGGAATGATGCGATATTTATAGGATGAAATCATATATATCTATCTATAAATATAGCTTAATGTATAAACAAATTATTTTCTTCAAAAAAACAAAAAGTAGGCGAAGGCGACTGCGACAAAAAGTATGACTGCGAAGGTGACTGGTTCTAGGGTTTGATATGGGTGTTCTTGATGTTGTTGGGAGATGGAGAGGTGGTCTCTCTGTTTCTCGTGTAGAGGGTTGGTCTCGGGGAGGGATTGGAAATTCTTCTCTGGGTTGGATTAGATTCCGACATTTGATGTTAGGATCAGATCTTCAAAAAGGAAAACTGGATTTTAAGGGGATTAATTTGGATTTGGATATTGATGGGGTTTCTTTTGGACGGATCTGCTTCTGAATTGTATCGACTTCGTTTGCGATTTCATTTTTATTTCTGGATTTGGGTCTTTATCAGATTTTGTTTTCAAGCCTAAGAATCGTGGTGAGGATCTCTTCATGTTCTATTGTTGGAGTCTCTCAGAATCTTTCTTTACGGTCTATGGAAATGAGCATTATCGGAGATTGGATGATACAATATGTTATGATATGGTTTGTGATTTGCAAATCTTCCTCTCCGTGTAGAGGTGAAAGGGTTGAAGACGAAGTATTTATTCGATGGTTTGGGTTCTCATCAGGAACCACTTCTATATTTTTTTGTCCTTGGCTTCTTTTTGTTCGCTTCAGTTCATAAAGTGTTTTGGGTATGGGTTCTTTTCTGTCAAGTGATATGGCTCAAATAGCGTTTAAAAACAAAAGCTCTTTGGTTCGTACCGATACAGTGAGAATCTCAAACTCTGTTCTAGCTCGGAGAATTCAACAGTTCTCTATGAATCTCATTGGGAGGTTAATGAATCCGGCTATTCAAAGAATGGAGTCCTTGGTGGCTAATCTGCCTAAAATTTGGAAGCTAGAGGATAAGGTAGTGGGAGCGGATCTGGGGCAATGCATTTTCAAGTTCAATTTTGAAGATGAGGGTGATATTCAAGTTGTTCTACAGAATGGTCCGTACCATTTTGATGGTTTCTTTGGTGAGATGGGAGCCGATCATTTCCTCTACTTATCCCTATGCGATTAACTTCTGGGTGAAGGTGACTGGGATTCCCATGCATTTGTGGGAGGTGGCGACCTTAGAAGCAATTGGTAAGAAAATTGGTAAGATTCAAGAGGTAGATGAGGAGTCGGGTAGTCTATGTGTTATAGTCAATGGGTTTAATCCGCTGTTATTCAAGATGGTGGTACCTTTTAATACTAGAGATGAAGTAGTGGTTTCTCTTGAGTATGAGAAGTTGGTGGGCTAGAGCTAAACAAGCTTGATGGTAGTCATGGTCCTGAAGAGCAATCGGATAAGAGAGGTGGGCAAAGGCAACATCCCTTGGCTAAGCAAGAGCCGCATCATAATGTTGGAGGTTAGGAAAAGCCTAGGAAGCATGCTAAGAGAGCTCTATATTTTCAGTCTTCGGATGCTGGTGATCATGCCTGTTTTTTTGTAAAGCAGAGGCGACTGAATGTAGAATGGTAATTGATATAATAGGTAATTATGGGAAAGCTTCGGGACAAGAGGTAAATTTGGAGAAATCTTCTATTATGTTTGGTAAGAAAGTTCTGTTAGACATAAGAGCCAATTAAAATCAGTTATTGGGATTTCTAAAGAAGGTGGTATGGGTTCTTATTTGGGTATCCCTGAAAGGGTTCACGAACTAAAATTTTTGGTTATGTTAATGATCGGTTGGACGAGCGAGTAAATGGTTGGTCGGCAAAGTATTTATCGAAAGGTGGTAAAGAAATTATGATTAAATCAGTTGCTTTAGCCCTTCCGACGCATGTTATGTCATGTTATAAACTACCGCAAGAGCTAACATCTAAAGTTACGAGTGCTATATCAAAATTCTGGTGGAAATCTAATGATAAGGCACGAGGCATGCATTGGATCGCTTAGGATAAAATGTGTAAGGACAAATGTGAAGGGGGCTTGGGTTTTCATGCACTAGAGCAATTTAATGACGCGATGTTGGCTAAGCAGTATTGGCGTTTATTCCATTACCCGATATCCTTAATGGCTCAGGTGATGCGTGGTCGATATTTTAGGAATAAACATCCTTTATCGGCCAAAAAACCATATTCTCTTTCTTTTGCTTGGAGGAGTATTTTTCAACTAAAGGACTCATGGAGCAAGGGGCGAGGTGGGCAGTAGGTTCAGGATGTGATATCTTGGTATGGCGTGATCCCTGGGTACTGGATCATCAACCACGCCCAGCTAATGGTAGGGGAATATTGCTACATCCTAATTTGATGGTTAACCATTTAATTAATCCAGTTACGAGGGACTGACACTTGCCTATTCTTGAGGAGTTTATGGATCCGGCGGATATCTTGTTTATTTGAAGTTTAGCAGTTAGTAAATCATTTCAATCGGATCGTTTGATATGACATTATACTAAATCTAAGAAGTATTCAGTCAAATTGGGATATCGATTAGCACGAGAATTACTTAAGGAAGTTGAATACGGCCCGTCATTCACGGTTCTCCAGGCCCAAGCTTGGACACTTGAAGTCCCTCCGAAGGTTCAACATTTTTTCTGGCAGATCGCGTCCGGTACTCTCCCCGTGATGGATCGGCTTGCCCACTGGGGTGTCCGATGCGATGTTATGTGTAAACGGTGCGGTTCAGGGGTGGAGACTATAAAGCATGCTCTCTTTGAGTGTCCCCCTTCGCGGATGGTATGGGATTTGTCTCCGCTTTTGTTGATGCCGGATGGCTTACCCTACGGCTCAGTGTACTTGAATCTAGACTTTATTTTTTGGCGGGCATCATCCCAATCTGGGATCTCAGATATAGCTTTCCGCCTACCTTGGATTTCATGGTCAATTTGGAAGGACAGGAACAAAAAAGTTTTTCAGGGAATAGAGGCAGAGCCAATTGAGATTATGAATCAGGCGACCAATGATAAACTACTGTGGGAGGAGGCCAAATCCTTCTCTTTGAGATACTTGGATTCTTCGCCAACTTTGGAAGTACGAGATCCTTCTCCTCGATGTCAGGTAGATGGATTCTAGAAAGGTTCAGATCCTTTTGTGGGTCTGGGGTGGTGGTATTGTAATAGTGAAGATACAACGTTTCTTCTGGGAGAACGAAGTCTTAGACACAGCCCTACACCACTACATTCGTAGTTACAAGCCTTGATTTGGGCTACGGAGTCCCTTCTGGTGGCTAGCGTTGATTATCAAACTTTTGAGTCAGATTGTGAAGAGTTAGTCGCGATGGTGCAATCCCTTGACGATTGACCCGCTTTCTCGAATTTGTTGGACAATTTCAATTCCCTCAGATTATCCTTTCCCTCCTTCACTCTTATCCAGATTCCGCGGGCGTCAAATGTGAGGGCAGATTGTCTTGTTCGTTCTTCAAAATCTTTAGTTTCTGAATTTTCTTTTGTAAACTCTTACCTTCCGGTTTGGGCAACCAACTTTGGAGTCCTCTTTTAATTTAATGTTTAGTTGAAAAAAAATATATATGTATAAAGCTTAGTGTCATTAGAATATAACAATAAAGTACGACTAGAAACAATATTTGGTTAAAAAAATTCCTCTACTTTCAGATATACCATGTCCAGACATTAGGAAAATGCATGCCCAATTGCTTTAGCCACTTATCTTATTTTAAGGTGTTAGTGTTATTTTTCCTTGTTTGATTTTCTCTCCTATTTAGTAGTTACTAGCGACGAAGAATTTATATGAAAACATAAAATTTAACAACAATTTTCTATGGAGCTTTTTGCTTCTACAAATACCATATTGGCCCATACCACCATAAGTACCTCCATATTCTGCTGAATGACATTCGATAATGAGTTTGAGTCAATAATTGCAAACCTTTTCCTCGATGTTTATTTGTATAGAATTTTAGGTCAAGTATTATGATCAGAGTTGAATCGGAGAGGTCTGAAGTCACACTAGTGTCCTAGAATTCTTTTGTTTATATATACCATAGTATTAGGTATCATATGAACACGCTTGAAAAAAACTTTGTATAGCGTCCTCGATAAAATTAACAGAAATATGACCCAATTGTATTTTAAATATATATAAAATAATATTCTTTTTTTATATATTTCTTACTATTAGATAATATGCATAAATATGGGAAAACATCTCATATCCCTGTGAGAATTATGACATTGTACGAGATAAACTTTAAACTCTGGTCTCGTCCCAAATATCTTTTTAACCTATATATCCCCCAATTCATAGTTCTATTCTTATATCCCCATAAAATTGAAAATTATCATCTAATTATCCATTGATCTGGGTTTAATTGGTTTACTACTTGATTAACCGATTAACGAAGTTTAATAACCGGATTAAACCAGATTTCAACCCGATTAGAAAATCCAAAAATCATATAAAATCCAAATAAATGGGGAAATAGGTGAAAACTATGAATTCAGGGATATATAGGCTGAGAAGCATTTCTAGAAAAATATTTAGGACAAAGGCAAAGTTTATGTTTTATCTGATACGATATCATAGGTTTTATGAGCATATAAGACGTTTTTCCATAAATATCATATGATAGTTACCAAAAAATTCATAGTGAACTTGGATAGAAACTTCTTTTGAAGCAATTACACATTGATCTAATTGCAACCGAAGCGATAAAGGAATATCTAAATCGATTCTTTTTTGTCGATAAGCTCTGGTTACATCATAGATAAAAGGCACTTGAAAGATAAAAGTTTCATATAAGTAAACTAGCTTTGAGCCTCTAAGGGCATCTCCAATCCACCTCTATATTTGTTTTTTAACTCTATTTTAGAGTAAAATCTACTCCAACCCATCTCTATTTCTACCTCTATAATAGAGATCTCTATTTTTTCCTCTATATATAGAGGAACTCTATATTTTCCACTATAATAGAGTTGAACTTTTTTTATTTATAAAATGGTCCTTGAACTTTAACACTTTTATATTTATGATCAAAATAAATAAATTATATATTTAATGGTCCTTAAACTTTTAACACTTTTATTATTTTATATGATGCAATGTATTTATTTTAATAAATGTGATATTTAAATAATATTTATGAATGTTAAAAATTTAAATAATATCATAATTTTATGAAAGTTTCACAAATACTAAAATAAATGGGTTAGTTTGGAACTTTTATAAGTAAAAAGTATTAATAATAAAATAAAAAAGGAATTTCTGTGGAATATTCCTTTTTAGAGGAAAAAATAGAGGTATTCATTGAAGCAAAAGTTACCTCTATTATAGAGTTCTTAATAGAAATAAAAATAGGGAAAACTATTGGAAATGGTCTAAATATAAAAGATAAAAGGCACTTGAAAGATCATGAACCCGAACCCAAATGTTAAATTCAAACCCGAATCCATTTAATAAACCCGAACTGAACCGGAAATCAAAATTCGAGGACATTTTATTTCGTTAAAGCAAAGGTTTAAAGAAAGGGATTTGATTTACAAAACCCTATCGCTCTCTTCTTCGTCTCTTCTCCCTCAAAAACTCTCGCCGCCGTGAAAACCCAAATTTATCGACGGAACCATGTCTACCGGAGAAGAAGCTCACACAGCGATGGCAGAGAGAGGTTCTAGAAAGAGAAGAGTCGGCGTAAAGAAAGGTACTAAAGCGGCGAGGAACAAAAAGTTAAAATCGAAACCTTCTTCTTCCGATAGGTTTAAAGTCACAATGAAGAATCAAAAGATTTTTCAGAAGAGAGCACGAGACTACAATTCCGATGAAGAAGACGAAGACGAAGAAGAGAAGCAACCAGAAGTAACAATTCGTGAGCAGATCTTCACTGATGCGAACATGGGACCAAATTACGATGTGATTGAAGAAGATGATGGTTCGGATAAAGATGAGCATTCGGATGGTGAAGATCATGGAGAGATTGAATCTGGAGTTACCAAGTTTGCTACTGATGGTTGTAATGCTTTTAAAGTCGCTTTTAAAGCTATTATGAAGAAGACTAAAGGAGAAGATGATACATTGGTGAGATTTTTATTAACTTGATTCTTTGGAAACTTAAAAGTTTGATTTTGGGGGAAAAGTGTTGATTAGTGTGTTGTTGTTGTGTGTAAACAGGGTCCAGTTTTATCAGCACATAAGCATCTTATAGCAGAGAAGCTAGCTGAAGAAGATGCTGAAAAGAAAGCTAAAGGTCAAGCTAAAAAGGCTAAACATGTGGTATGAGTTTTGTTTTTTTGTTTTTGTATTCACTGTGTTCTTGTGTGTGTCCTGCTTTTGATGATGATAACACTTGCTTCTTCTTCTTTTGAAGATTGCTGAGAAAGGACATGTTAAACCTGGTAGCTATTTGGATTCCCATGAGAAGATTCTTATTGGTGTTGCCACTAAAGGAGGTATTGTTGCTTTAGTTAACTCTCTCTTTTTGATTACAATGGTGTTTGGCTTTTGATACTGATTCAAGTCTTCATCTTCATGAACTCCTGGAATCACAGTGGTCAAACTTTTCAATGCTGTAAGTTTGTTTCTATGTCTTTCTTTGGGTTATTAAGTATTCTCCGGAGTGATTCCTCTGATTTGAAACTTCATGTTTTTCAAATAGGTAAACAAGGCTCAACATGCTCAGAAGGGTTTGAATCCTTCAAGGTCAAAAGACGCTAAAGGTAGGCTTAGATTTTGGCATGAATAATATTTTTGTATCCACTGTCTTGTTGTTGTCTTCTAAATCTGTTTTTTTTTTTGTTATATTGGAACATCCATCAGTGTTGAAGAAGCGAAGAAAAGAAGCATTCTTCTCTGAGTTAGGAAAAACAAAAACAGACACTAAGGTTTGGCAGTCTCCATACCTCTTACTCTCTCTCCCCCCTATGATTTTCTCTCGAGTGTTTAATCCTTCACTTTTGGATGAATGTATGAGCTAGTTAGTACTGTCATTTCATTAGTGAGGGCTGTTATTTATAAATTAGAAGTATACTTGGTTAATTACTAGTGGCAACTTTTAGTGTTTATAAAGCTTTCACATTTGGATGAATGTATAAGCAAGTTAGTATTCTGTTTTCATCTGGCTCATAAGTGAAAATTACTGAACGAATCACCTTCATGAATGATAGCTGTTAGTTACAAATCAAAAGTAACCTTGGTTGGATGGTGCAGGGTCAAACACCGTCAAATGATGATGACGCTCCTGCTTGGGCTCCTCTACGTGATAATTACATGTTAGCTAATCCAAAGCTGAAGGACTGGGACAAGAAACAGGTATCTTTCCATTCTTATCCACAAAAGTGGAACCACCTGGCTTGCATGCTGATATATACTCTAATCTGAAACTTGAAATTGAATTGTCTGCAGGAAACAAGCGAGGGAGATGATTTTGCCGGTTTGTCAGGAGATGAAAGTTATGAAGACTGAAGATCTTAAACTAGTGGTTACAGTACGAGCAAACATTAATTTTGATTTTGTATCATGCAGCTTTTGTCTGATCAATATGAATGAATTCAGTATTTTTGATAGTGCAATAGTGGAACCTGAAATCAAGGTAATGTAATATCAAAAGGTTGATTCTTGTTTTTAAGCTTTAAGAAAATACACTACTTGTTTAGTATCAATGATACCGTAAATATAGAACATGGGCCTCAATGATACTATATATAATCTTCTACATAATTCATACTTAACGACATTAAAAAATATACATTCGATGTTTTGTCTTGGCTACACAAATTACAACAGAACAAAATTTAAGGATCATGAACCTCAATCTGTAGAAGAGTTTCACTGTCAGGTCCTGCTGAAGCAGCCAAATGACACAAGATAACAAACTTATGCAAAAAGAGGCAGAAGCAAGAATGAAGCTTTTTCCCGGCTGAAAGCTCGTGTTCCTAAACAACCAATAATGGCCTTTAGACCAGATCCCCCGCTGTAAAGGCTTCATTCTATAACAGCCAATTAGTTACATCTGTTTGGCTGATATCTATGCTCGGTGATTCTTCATTGTTTCGGTTTTTATGGTATCTTCAATAGCTTCTTGCTGGGCTCATCGGGTCATAATCATAAGCTTCACCCGACTTGACAAACCGTCCCTTCACACGCCGTCTTACATCAGCCCTTTCTTTCCTAGAGACGTATCTCACTCGCTTGTCAAACCTAGTGATATAACATATGTACAGCATTAACAATCATAACCTTCACTGATGAATGATGAATTAAATTCCTTTTCCATGTGGTTTTGTACTTACTTGCGAGCCTTCTTTTTTTCCTTGTAACGCATAACAGCATTGTTACGTGTTGTTGCATGTGAGGAAGCAATGATGTCCTGTGATGTTGGAGGGCACCATGGTTGTGGCTCGTTTGAAAGTTGCTTCATTGATGATGCACCACAATCTTGGAAATCTCCAGCGTTACTTTCACCAGTGACACCAGAGAAGGAGATATTCGAATGAGCTGGCTTTGATGAATAGCAAATTATTGGCTCAGTTCTACAAGTCATGAACGAATCATCTGCAGATGCATTATTACTTATGGCTGGCTGCTGCATTGCGTTTCCTTCGATTGAGCCCTGAATTAAGAAAAACACAGGAGAGCATAAGGATCACAGGAAAAAAATCATCCTGAACTCTTTGGTCTCAGATAGAAGAAGATTGAAAGAACCTCAGGAGCTTCATCTTTGTCAAAAAGACTTCCGATTCCACCGTGTTCAAAGAGATATCTTGATGAGTTGAAGGCTGCACCAAAGAGTTCTTCATAGTTCTCAAGAGCCATGTCGACTTCATCCATAATAAGATTACCATTGAAGTCATCTTCACATACTCCAAGCTCCTACAACCAGTAGACAATAATAAGAAACATGTAGACGCCAGTTGCGTTCAAACTTGTACCACAATATGAAGATAATCATGTTAAAAGTACCTTAGCCAATGAAGTATTTTCTGGAACACTAGAGCGATCCATACCTTGTGCAGCCGAACTGGTTCCAGACTGATCTACACTGACATTTTGGACACCTGATTTGTCTCCAGGGCCTTCATCTATAGTCATCAAACCCATTCCTTGTTCACATGCAGATTCTCCAGCAGAAGACATATTCAAATCCAAGCAGAAAGACCATATGGAGGAAAGTTCGGCACTCGAAGGGCAACCAGAATAACAATTGATGGTTTGCCTTTTATGATGTGAAGTAGTAGTACAACTTGTTCCATCATGGCCTACCCAATCACAGTTTTGACATAGAGAAACCCTCTCATCGCTACACCTAACAGATGCTGGCTGTGCATTACACCTCTCACATATCAAAGTCCGCGAATGACGTTTCGATAACGCGTTAGCAGAATGAACATTACGGTCACAGGAAAGACACAAACACGCTGCATCAGACCGACAATACACCATTGATCTTTGTTCACCACAGAAATCACACATATAACCCATCTTTTAAACTGAACCAATCTCAATGTTTGTGGCTCAACCGTCACACTGAACTGAAGAAAGCAAGCTCCTTTCACTAATCAAGAATCAAACCCTTTTGGTTAGTCCCTTCTATATCATACATAATCTTGCCACAATACATTATATAACTAACAAAAGATGGGAACTTGGTATAAAAAAAGCAAGTCCAGAAGTAGATAAAGATCCAATCTTTTGAACATTTATTTATAGAAGATTGTAAATTTCTATGTAGACATTGCTAGAAACCAAAACCAATCAAACAAGAGATCAGAGGAACCAATTAAAATCACAGAAAGACTTCAAAATATCAGATCAACAAGTACCAATCAGAGCAGGAAACTTAGAAAATTCTAGATTTCTTGTTACCAATCAGAGCAGTGAAAGAAGATCCAATTCAAGATCAGCCAAAAGAATAGAGGATCAAAGCAACCCTCACTCAAATAAGGGTTTAAATAAACAATCAAGACTCACGTAGGAGAGAGATCTTCTGAAGCAGAAACAAAACAAAGATTCTGAAAAGGAAGACACTTTGAGAAGAGAAGGCAATGATTCCACAACTTCTTCTGTAGCTGCGTCTGCGTGTGAAGAAGAAGGGTAAAAAGAAGAAATGTGTATAGATGGATAGACAATGGGTGGGTCGTGTCCGCAAAGGGACATGTAAGCAAGGAAAGAGGCATGTGACATAAGCTGATAATTCTAGAAACATTTGGGTGAAAAGTATAAAAAGTGCAAAACACTGAGGATCCCCACAGATATTTTTAGGAATATTAACGCCACTCGCTTTACGTGTAGAGAAACAGAGTTTTGTACTCGCGATATGAAATGCACAAGTGGATTTTTATCGCTTCTTGATTCTCAAAAGTGTCTATTTTTATATGCTTTAAGCCCAATCACAACGTAGCCTTTGCTTTGACCTTTGCAAAAACCAAAATATCTTGTCTCTTTTATTTATTTGTTTATTTTAACAGGCACATGAATGAGTGAAAGAACAAAATATCTTGCCTAAAAGAGGAGATATTTTTTAGTTTTTAGGTGTAAAGAAAAGAGAAGACCAAAAATAATATCTGGCAAATAAGAAAGAAACGTCTACACAAAAAGATATTTGTTGAATCTGTAACACTGACACGAAGGTCGGTGTCCACTCTCACCTATATATTTTTTTATTAATTTGACAAGTAAAAGTTGAAAACTTTTCGTTTGAAAATTTGTACACTAGACAGTCACTCATGCTAGTGTAAAATGTTTTTAATATTTTTGTTTTTCATTTTTATTATTTTATTTATTTTACAAGCATTTTAATTAGGTAAATTATCCATTGAAATTTTCCATATGACATATATATATATATATATATATATGCAATTAACAATAGGCGGTTCCTGATCTCAATTGTAAAGATATATTGGTGTGGTTAATGGTTATAAGAATCAAGAAAGATGATCAAGAAGCAATAGGTAAACCTAATACAATCGAAAGTACATACACAAATGCAGTGAACGTTGCAGTGAACAAGTCCGACACAAATATATGTTGAGACACAGAAGCAGTGATCAAGCTGGAGCATGTTTAACCAGCTACAGACACAGACGCAATGATTCCTCAGATAGAGAATCAGAGAATTTACCACAGCCAAGATAGCTCAATGTGAAGTCATATGGAATGAAGTGACATGCTGAACCTTGAAGTCTTATTGTGAAGATCCAAGAAGTGAGAACTCAGCCAAGTCATCCATTAGCAGCTGAGTAAATCTGAAAGTGAAACAGAGCAGAAAAAAGGTATTAGCTGCATCATAAAAAATAGCAGAAGTGTGTTTAGCACTTGAGTAAACTTGAAGTGCAACAGAGATGGAAACAGAGCAGACAACTTGTAGTGGCTGTGTAGTAACAGAGCTGGAAACAAGAGATGAATCGTGAAGAGGTTTTGCAGAGCAACAGAGCGAAAAGCTTCAAGTTGCAGCAAACAGTGAATCGGCTGTGTCAGAGAGCATGCTTGTGTTAGGTGCGATAGGAACAAAAGCATGAGTCAAGTTGACAAAAAGAGAAACAAACTTTTACACCCAAAAGACAATAGAAAGAAGCTTGTGGAAACTAGGGTTTGTGGAGAACTCTAAGAGGTATAAAAGGAAGAAGTGGCAACAAGAAGAAGGTTACACACCTTAGACCTAAAATTGAGAGAAGCACACATGTTGTCTGTGGTGTCGTCCCACCAACAAGATAGAGAATCTGTTGGTGGTTTTTGTAGAGGTTCACACTCGTCGGAAAAGACAAAGAGTGGTGGTTCCTTAAGTTTATGTAGATAAGAGTGGTAGGCACAAGTGTGTGCTAGATACCATTGGCAAATGTGACTTTTGCATTCTTATTCTAGTGAATGATTCTGGACTTGGTCCCGGGGATGTAGGTTATCCGAACCCCCTTAACAAATCTCTTGTGTCGTCTCTTCTCTATACTCTTCTCTCTATGTTAAGCATCGCACATACATAAATGCCATACAAGTCTATAGATCTAGTACACATCTCATTATTTCAATTGGTATCAGAGCGGAAAACCGACCTGAGTCTGTAGTCTCTAACAGGTTAGATCCTAGATGCGCTGCTAGAAGAGAAAGGAAGGAAGATGATGATGACGAAAGTGATGTCAAACTCGCCTGAGTTTTCAGTTATGTTCATCAGAATTCTCGGAAATGTCTACAAGAAATTTCTTGCTGTTGAGAAATTAAGAGGATGAAGAAAAGAGAGTTTTGACTTTGGCTAGAGTGATCTATAAGAGATGAGGAAGAAGCAGTTCTTTTAATCTATGGTCTGCTTAGATTATATTACCACGTTGCTGAAATGGGAAGTTTAAGCTGGTTTAAAGGAGCGGATTAAAAGGGAGTTTGTTAAGCAGATATGGGTTTCTGAAGATCTGGGGTTCCTGATGAACTGGGTTTTCTGAACATTTGAGTTTTTCTGAAGCTTGAAGAGAGAGAGAGAGAGTTGATCTCTAGATCCAAAAAGTTGAAGCTAAGAGGAAACATGTATGTTTGTCCCATGTTAGAAGAAAAGCAAAAGTTCCATGAGCAAAAGTTATTATTAAAATAATATCAAGTGGACAAGCATGCGTGACCAGCTGGCTTCTTAAGAAAGAAAAAATGATGGAACAAAGTCAACAGAACAACAGGTCTCTGGACAAAGAAATCCATGTTGGAAAAAGTGTCTCTGTTTCTGAGTCTCATGGTGCTAAGGGTCAATTGGGTGATTTATTATGTCTGTGTCACTCATTCGTCATGAGAGCAATCTCAACAAGTAGGTGACATAAATCTGTATAAAGATTGCTTTCTGAGAGAAGACAATGGTGTACCGGTGCTGGCCGGAGTAGCTCATACAGGATGTTCTCTAACATTCTTTTCTGTTTTGTTCAACGAATTTGGTCTTCTAATTTGAGTGGGTTTGAATTGTGTTTGTGAAGAAAACACGTTCCTCTCCTAATTAAGCTTGAAGGTCTAGAAAGAAAGAGAACTCAGAGCTTATTCAATATGGCTATAAGATCAGAAGTTTGGAGTGGCTATTGAGCTTGGTTTTTAGATTTGAAAGATGCTCTGAAACACTGAAAGTGAGATCTTTTAGTTGATGTTAAGAGTGCAGTCTGGTTATTGGTGGTCTTTCAGGTTCAGACTTTAACTTTGAAAGTTGTTCTGGAAACGTTACTCCAAGATATTTCCAATGATATATAAATCTCTTTCTAGTTCCTTGTTGTTTGATGGGAATCTGCTCTGAAAGTTGGCTGATCACATGTTGTATCCTTCTGGATATGTTTTGGGGATATGGTCATAACTTCCAAACCGTAGACCCAAATCATGATCTACTTTCACCTGTGGCTCTGTATCTCTGATATTGATCTTGCCACCAAGTTGCAGAAGTTTCTGGGTTGATTTGCTGCTTCGTTTGTGTCGTGGATCAAGAATGGTGAAGAAGGTTTTATGAAAGATATATCAAGGTCTTTGAAGTCTGCAAACAGACAAGTCTAAGTCTATGTTGATTGTGTGGTTCCTATGGAACAGTTCTTTGTTGAACACATAATCAACATGGGAGATAAAAACAAACTCATAATGATAAAAGAAGAAGATAAGAAGAAGATATGAAGAAGTTATGAGTTTGATGTAGTTGCAGTTTCATGAAGCTGGTTTCTTGTCTGACTTTGTCTCTACGTTTGACTTCGCTGTAGACACCGGATTGTGCAGTGAAAGAAGTTTTGGAATCTTGAAAGCAAGATCTTTCCAATGATATAAAGATCTCCTTCTGATTCTGTATCATTTGATGGGAAACTGTTCCCAAAGTTAGCTGTTCGCAGGTTTATAGCATTTTGGATATGTGATAACAAGATTTTCACCTAGGGTATCAATTCCCTATTCAGTTGTAGTACAAAGAGTTATCAATCCAAATGGTTGTTATGCTAGCAGATAAGATATGACCAGAGTCAAGCAGTCAAGTCAAGCAATAATTGGGGTTTAATCTAACAATCCTAAAATAAGCTAAAGTAAATAAAAAGGCAAGAACCACACGACCTAAGCACTCGATGCAAGCATTCGAGTAAAGGATCGGGTGGAGTGAGCGGATCAAGAAGTCAAGGATGGACAGCTCGAAGGTATACACGAAGCTGGTGATCGAGTACCAGTTCGGGTAAGTGGTCGAGTTCTAGAATAAAGTTAAACAATCAAGATAAGAAAGCTCCTATGGATGGGGTAATCTACTCATAAGTGTTCCTGACCAATATGGGATGTCCTACATGCCTCAAGCAAATATTCCCTAGACAATGAATCTCTTAAATCTTGCTAAAACACTCTCGTGATAGAAAAAATCAACCTTGGTCACTCCCCTACTCAACTCTCGTTGGAGAAACATGACCATGCAGGCATAACAAACCGATTCATTATTGTCAATAAACTCCTTACACATCTAATCTCTTAGGCTAACTGAGTAAATCTCTAGCATGGATTGATTCAAGCATTTCAACAACATATCTCGATGACAAAACACCCTAGATCTAGTTTCAACCTCTCGGTCTAAAAATAACATTAAGAACACCAATCTAGAAAGGAATTTATATAACATAAACAATCAAGCTAAGACATCATAACCGATCAAGAACACATATTTGTCTATCCCATCCCTAGAAACTTTATTTCACTACTCAGATCTCATAGTGGAAAGCATAAAAACACAAATAAAAAAAAATTGCATTGTATTGAAAATAGAATAAAAGTAAAAGAGTACATAATCAAAAACTAGAAAGAGTTGCAAAAAGAAATAAAAATGAATCCTAACAAAGTGGAAAAAGTGTTTGAATCGCTCAGTCTCTCTCTCAGAAGCTCTCGCTCTCTATTCCGAGTGTCTGCGGCGTGCTAGAGCGAGAGGAAGAAGAGGGGGGGGGGGGGGTTTATATATGGAAACCCTTTTAACCTAGCTGCCCAGTCCTGCCTGAGGGTCTGCTCGAGGCGGTGCTCGAGGATATGGTCGGGTTGTTCCTCGGGTAGGTCTTCGGGTTGTTCTTCCTGCTCTTGGATCCTCTTTGATCGGGTTGAGGTTCAGATTGTTCTTCTTGCACAATAGCTCCTTCGGGTACATGTTCGGGTTTCACCTTGTTTTTCTTAATTTTAGGCTCTAAAGCACATGTTTTCATCTGAAATGCACAAATGCAAGCATGCAGCACCCTAAATGGCCTAAATGCAAATTCCTACAGTTAATGACCTAAAAATGCTAAGGTTATGGTATATATAATGCAAAATATGGACAAAAAAAGGTGTCTTAAACATGTAAATTAGAGAGTTATCATACCCCCAAACTTAAATCTTGCTAGTCCTCTAGCAAGGAAGTAGGAGGATGAGGTTTAAAAATGGGGACTCATAACTTTTTTGTGCTAAGCGAAGGATTCAAGCTACAGTCCTTAAAGATAGTTTAATGGTGCTAAGATCAATCAACATACTTACAAATATTTTTATATGCTTATCACCATGCATCGATCTAGTTTATCCTCCAACTATCAGTAAAGACTTGCAATTCCAAAGAATATCTCTTTCACATTCATTAAAGTGTTTGGCGAATTCTTGCAAATGGGAAGTGAATCAAGCTCAATAGGTTTCAAGGGTAAGACTTTTTTGGTAAGTGGGTTTCAAACAATATCTTTGGGTGGCTTACTCTCAAAAGAATGAATGCTAGAAAATTGTGAAAACTATCTAAGATTGAGAACAATTAGGGCATACAAAGCTTAACTTTTGATAATCTACAATTTTCTCATTCACTTTCTTTATGTCCAACACCCTAGAGTAAAACTACACACAACCTTGATTTTAACTCTTTGTTTTTTTTACAATCCCTAAGGTTTAAACTTTAAACATCTAGCTCCTTTTTTTACATTTATTTTTCTTTTTCTTTATTTGCTAAACTCCTAATATTATTTTTTTTGTCTTTTTCTAGGAGACTATAGCAAGATCTTTTTTTTTTGTTTTTTACTTAGAGACTTAGAGCTAATTAAACTGAACCTTAGAAACTTTCTTCTTTAATTTCTCTTTTATTTCTCAACCCAACCCAAAATAAACATGCTAACCACATATCTTTCAAAACCAGTTCTATTAGCTAGTCCAAATGATTCTAAACTTAGCTAAAACAAGAGCTAGTTCTTTGTCGTTCTCAATACTCTCAAGGTTTCACAACCTATAGCACAATGAAAAGGCCTCACTCAACAATTCACAACAAGGCTTGAAAGAAAGGTTTGGGTTCAAGGGTAGGGAAAAACAAATCGGGTTAAACGAAAAGATTGGCAAAAATGGAGTGTTAGCCCGAGTTTAGAGTTACCATGAGCAAGCATTCAAATTCCATAAGCAAGATAATTTAAGTTCAGGTTAAGTCCAATAATATAGAGATGATACAATGTTCAAGCAAGTTTTAGACAAGTGGAGGAAGCTTTCAAAAGACAAAAGGTTTTATACAAAGATTTTTCATTTTTTTCCAAAGATTGATCTAGCAACAATGAACTGTGATTAAGGGCTATAACTTCAATCCTAAGGTTTGACTTTAAACAAGGTGGTTTTAATCATTGTCCCCTAAAATGCATATGCAACAATCCTATATGAAGGAATCTAGACTCAATCCTAATATGTAAATGCAACTACATGAACACTCTTTTTTTTTTATATTTCAATTTTTTTGGGGGTTTTAATGCAAATAGATACAGACTCAACTGAATAAAACTAGCATGCCAAAATTTGAAATAAGAAAATAAAACACAATGTTATATACTGATGTTCATATATTTTATCTTGTTTTCCCTTAGTTTATTCATATCTTTTGCATCTTTTGCTAGCCATTTTCATCATTATTGTGTAGCTTTAGCACTAATCATGCATTAGGGTTTAGTTGCATTGCATTTGCATCTTTTCATGCATAAACAGGTGATTTTGGAGCTCAAGGAGCATGGAAGCAATGGAGAAGAGATGTGAAGCAATCTTGAGGAGGAAACAAGGGAGTTAAGGCTGAAGAACCAAGGTCCAGAGTCCAACTCGAC
>NC_025704.1:15155876-15158754 GCF_000633955.1 Camelina sativa
CTGCTTTAGTCAAGGATCTCCAAGTCAAGCTGAACAAAAGGACTTTGAAGAGAGCAAGGCCAAAGCTCAAGGTTAAAAAGAAACATGGTTCAAGTGCTAAGGAGGTAGTAATCAAGAAGGAACACAAGGGTTATCAAGTAGAACCAGGAGGGATTTCATCACCTCCTCGGTCTCTAACTCAAGCCTGAAAAGGCATCAAAGTCAAGCTTAGTGACTTTAAACAAGCTCACTAGGGAGGAAGTCCCTAAGGTATCCCTGTATATATTGCTTTGGAATTTTGGCATTTTGATTTTTGCTTTGGTGTTTTCATGGTTAGGAAAGCTAGGGAGTCTGAATAGAAGAGGAAGACTCAAGATATGGAGATTCGCAGTCCAGCNTCACCCACTCGGACACGTACTCGACCGAGTCAAGGTTGATTGGCATTGTCGAGCTGCCCCAAAGTCCTTCTCCAAGCCACCAGCCTGACCCCAACTACTCCTATGATAGCATGCAGATGGATGTGGACAACTTCTTCCACAATCCCTAAGGTACCACTATCACCTTACCATTGTTTATACCATTGCATTTCATATTGTGTTTTGTGTTGTGTTTAAATCTTGAATCCTCTCACAACTTTTTCACACAAGGGACTGTGTGATTTAAGTTTGGGGGAGGGTTTGAGATAGCATTTGATGTTGTGTTTTGTGTTCTTATTTCAAATTTTTATCATCATCATGTTAGCACTTGCATTAGCATCTAAGGCATAGAAAAACCATAAAAATTTGAAAAATTTTCAAAAAATCTTCATAAAAAAGAGTATTCATGTAGTTTGCATTGCATATTAGAATCTTGTTTAGCATTTTCATGTAGAATTGTATAATATTTGCATTAGGGATCTATGATGAGTATTTCCTTGTTAGCTAGCCTTTTCACTAGACTAGGATCAATGCCCAAGTTATTAGTACTTTGATGCTAGTTGAGTAGTAGGAAGCATAAGATTGAACCAAGCTTGAATTCTTGCATTGCATTTGATCTAAATTGAAGCATGTTGTGATTTGAAACCATTTCCCATTTATAAGAACCTAATATTGACTTTTAATTATCAATTTATGCATTGCTTTAAACTCATGGATACCATATACATACTTGGATCATCTTTCTCCTTTTCACCACTCTTGTTGATCCAAGTAGCTGATTAAATCATTAAGATCAGTTCCCCTACCCCTAAACCAAACCTTCTTTCAAGCCTTGTTTATTCTTGAGTGTGTGAGGCCTATTTTTGGGATTGAGCTTGGTAGAAAGTGTTAGGTTTGAACTGACAAGAGTAAGACCTTGTGTAGTTCTAGTTTGCATTTTTCAAACTAGATAGGACTAGGTGGTTCACTTGTTGGGTTTGGGACTTGGTTGTTTTGAAAAGAAAAGAAAGAAAAGAGAAAGAAAAAGGGTAGAGTCTTTAAGAGGAGATTGTGTTTAAGTAAAGTCTAGTGAAAGGATGGGAAGTAAAGTGTTGATTAAGATGGTTCTAGTTAAGAAAAAGAAAAGAAAGAAAAGAAAAGTCTAGCAAAATGCTTTTATGTCTTAAGAATAAGAAGAAAAGAGAACCATAGCAATAAGAAAGAATCCCCCATTCCACTAGAAAGATCAAATAAGAAACATCTCCTAAGACTTGAAAACCAAAAGAGAAAAGGGTTAAAGAGAAAAGAAGAAGCAAAGGGTAGCACTAGGATCATTTGGGTTTAGATTGCTAGGATAAACACTTTGGGTACCTTTGGGTAGACAAGGTTTTATTCTTGTATGAGTTTAGGTGTTCTTACCTTTAGCATTCTTCTAAAGCTCAATCCATTTTCATGAGAGAACCTTGATATTGATAAGCCCCACTCTAAACAGAGACCATCATTGTCTCAAAACCCTTTATTACCAAGCCAAATGAGTTTAAGCATTGCATAGAGTTGATTCATGTTCTTGTTTAATGAATGTTAAAGGAAATGGTTGATTTGAATGCATGTGGATAACTAAGGCTCAAATCAATAAAGGTTGTGATATGCTTGTCTAAAGTCTTTAAATTCCAGCTCATTCAACTTGCATCATAGTACTAGTAACTTGGACATTGATTCTAGATGGTCTATTTGCAAGCTTAAGGAGCTGAGATCCCACTTTCAAACCTCACTTACCTTCTTATGTCCTTGCTTATTTGCTTGAGGGCAAGCAAAGACTAAGTTTGGGGGTGTTGATGTTCATATATTTTACCTTGTTTTCCCTTAGTTTATTCACATCTTTTGCATCTTTTTCTATCCATTTAGGCCATTATTGTGTAGCTTTAGCACTAATCATGCATTAGGGTTTAGTTGCATTGCATTTGCATCTTTTCATGCATAAACAGGTGATTTTGGAGCTCAAGGAGCATGGAAGCAATGGAGAAGAGATGTGAAGCAATCTTGAGGAGGAAACAAGGGAGTTAAGGCTGAAGAACCAAGGTCAAGAGTCCAACTCGACCCCGCACTCGACCAGACACTCGACCGTGTGCTGAGGAGGACTCGACCGAGTGGAGATTGCACGTGAGAAGCCAGCTCGACCCCTAGCTCGACCGAGCACAGGTCGAGTTGACCGAGCCGTTGACCGCTTTGACTTTTTCTATTTTTAGGGCTTCCACTTCCCCACTATATAAGACCTTGTACCTGCATCCACCAAAGCGTCCAGACTTTTAGATATTCCCAAAAACCTAGTTTTACCTTTTTTAGCATTATTCCTTTTGCATTTTATTAGATTTTGTACTTCTTTAAGAAAACTCTTAGATTCTTCAATATTGTTGGTTCAATAACTTTCTTAATATTGAGAATTTGAGTTTCATCCTTTGATTAATATTAAAGATCTCAGTTTTATCTTTCTAATGATGCAAGTT
>NC_025704.1:15159690-15163983 GCF_000633955.1 Camelina sativa
GTTCTTGTAGTTTACTTTCTGCATCTTTACATTTCCATCTTAGGATTGTTAGTGACAAACAATCATTACATTTGTCTTAACTTAGATTCATATGCACATCTTATCTGTTCACAAACACTCATTTAGGATTGATACCTCTTGTACTGCAATAGCATAAGGGGAATTGAAACACCCATCCATCATTCCATTCATATATCATCTTTGTATACATCCACCATCATTCACCACACATAACAAAATAACTTGTTTCATATACATTCTCAGACCCTCCCCCAAACTTATATTACGTCCCTTGTGTAAATAAAAGTCTGAAAAATAAGTCTAAGAATCACACAAAATGAAACAAAATAAAATGCGATGGTATAAACAATGAGTTGGATGAATGTGGTACCTCATGGGTTGGTGAAGAAGGAGGTTGTGGCAGCCTCCATGCTCGCCAATGTGTACCCAGGATCATCACCGGCTTCAACAGGCGTAGGGATTCACTCATTAGAGAGCTCGATTATGTGCACAGACGACTTGCTCGGACCAGCATCCAAGGGGTTGATCAGGTAAGGCATCGCGTAGCTCATCGGGTAGTACAACGGGTATGGTGGGAGAGGTCCGGAATGGTCACCCATGTAGCTGCTCGCAGGGTGCATCGAGTAAGGCATTGGATACGACATTTGATAGGTCTGAGGGAAAGGACCCGAGTGATCACCCGAATGTGTGCTCGATGGAGGCATCAGGTATGACATCGTGTACCCTGTCAGGTGACGCGTCGGGTAGGCATCCGAATGGCTTCTCCGTGACCTATTGGGTCTTGTGACAACTTCCTCTGCTTGGGGTTTGTAGGATGACACCCTATGAGGCTCTAGAGGTGCCAATCCTTGGATTCCTCCTAGTGGTCCGCTCCTCCCCATCCATGTGGGTGCATAGGCTTAAGTAGGAGCTGAAGCACAGCTTGCCTTGTCTTGCAACTCCCTGATCTGTCCTCCCATCACCTTCACTGTGCCGGTAAGGTCCCTTACTTTCCTAGCTAGGAACTTGTTCATCCTCTTCAACCATCTGATCCTCTTGTGAGTTTCTCTCACCCCAACTGGTTGCCTTTGAGAGCAAACATACTCCTCAAAATCATAGTCCTCTGAGTTGTCTCCCTGTCCTTGCCCTGTTGTCTCTCTCTCTTCAGCTTCGGATTCCCCCTCAGGGTTGTACAGCTCCTCCATCGGTGGCATGAAGTCTATGTTTTCCCCTAGTCGGATCTTTGTGCACAAGACGTTGGGCAGAATCATTTGAGCAGGTCCAACTTTTGGATGAACGAACTTGAAGAGCAACCTATCATTCGGCTTCTCATAAGCCAAGAATCTCGCCAATGTGAGGTAGTCGATGTCCAGCCATCTCGGCTCATGTACCACTCTCTTCAAGGACACATCGCAAGCTACCAAAATTGGTGTGACCAAACCTCCTATGGAGATCGCTCCAGCTCCCTCTCGCCTCTTGGTTTTCATTGCCCAGGATTTCAGATACAAGATCTGATCAAGCAGGACAAAAACCAAGCTAGTGTCCGCAACATCCCCTACTAGCGGTCTACCATCCCTAGCATTAACCAATATTACACACAAGGCTATGTCTGGCAGTTGGAGCTCATGATCATTCACATTCCCAGTTTCCTTCCTAGCAAATAGAGTGCAGGCTAGGGACTCCTTATTTGAACAGATTTCGAGCTTGTGGACTTGTAGGGGAGCTTATCACCTATTGTCAGCCATAGGGATTTCATCTCCTCCTTGCTCACCTCCATGTTTTCTCCACTACCAGCCTTGAAACCATACAGCTCCTCCATCTCCTTGAAGGTAAGTCGGTATTCCTTATTGCACACGGAGAAAGTGATGAACCCGATCCCCCCATCGGGTAGTAGGGTCGGGTGGTCTTCGAAAAAATGTAACCGTAGTGTGAAAAGGAAGTGAACCGTCTCCTCCTCATAGGCTTCGAGGTTAGCTCGCATCATATCAAAGAGAAACTCGACGTCTCTAGCTATTCCCAACTGCTTCATTGTTTCGTGGTGGGGGTAGCGGGTACCAACAAAGCTCATCTTGCGGAGGACCTTGAAGAGCTTGGCCGGAGTCTCCACCTCTCTTTGCTTCAGCCTCCTCGATGCCAACCGGGTGCGCTCTCTTTGCTCCTCTTCGTGGTCATGACTCTCACCCTCCTTATCTCGATCTTCTTCTTCCGCCGCCCTCTCAGCTACCTCCTCAGCTTTTTTAGAAGCTGGTCTCTTCCCTCTTGCAATCGCGGCTCTGCTTCTCAACCGTGAGATTTGGTTCTCCTCCATCGGCATCTGAATCTACCACCATTGGGTCAGTGACGGTTCTCTCGAACGTAGACAGGTCCCTACGTCGAGGAGATCTGCGGACAGCACTCACCACCAGGCTTAGTGAGCGAACTCGAGGGTCTGCACGATTGGTTGCTCAAGCACCTGCTCGGGTGACGGATCGGGTTGAGCATCAGATTAGGGATTAGAAACGTCCAGCCAACGGTTGGGAATTCGAAGCGTCTCCCCCTCCTTGGGAATCGCGAGCATCCACGGTGTCATCTCCGGTTCTAGTAGCAGCGGAGGTTGATCTTGTCTCCTTCTTTTGGTAAGTTTTCATCTTGGGAGCCATTTGTGAATCCTTGAAGGTAAAAACAGAAACTAAGCCGAGATTAATAGGGTTAGTTCACCAATATTGAAAAACTTGATTTCTAGGGAGAGAGAAGAAGTTTGGAAGACAAAAAGTTTTAGGGTTTAGAGAAAACTTATGGATTTATGAATTTGGGGAGTTGAGGCTCCTTAAATAGAGAAGATCGGCTACTTGGGCTTCACCGAGAGTGGGCTAGGGTTTTGTGGAATTTGGACTCCACTCGCCACCCGTGTGGGAACACGATCAGGCGCGTCGGATACGGATTCGGGTATAGCCACGGGCTCCCTGAATTTCCTTTTTCCTCTTGTTTTTTTTTAATATATAAATATATGTAAACTTATAGAAACAATAAAAAATTGCGAAAACCAAATTAAACAAGACAAAATAAATAAAATGAAATTAAAAGAAAATAAAGGATACCTTTGGGACTCCCTCCCAAGTGAGCTTGTTTTAAGTCACTAAGCTTGACTCTTCATGCTCTTCAAGCATGGTTTTTAGGAGGGAGAGGTTTTGGAATCCTCTCCACTGAAACGGACTGGTTCAACCGATTTTCCTGGTCTTGTCCCGGTTTCACAGCAAATGTATTGTCAGCTTCTTGGTGATGCTTAATTCCTCTGGGTTTTGTCTGGGTGGAGAAAACTTAACCATCAATGGTTGGCTTTTTAACTCCTTTCTTGATGCCAAATTCCATTTTGAAGTGCTCTCCATGCTCAATGATGATCTTCCCTTTTTCACATCTATTACTGCTCCTACTATTGCCATGAATGGTCTTCCTAGGATCAGTGGGTCGTCTGGTTCCTTATCCATATCAAGGATCATGAAATCCGTAGGAACTTCCACTCTTCTAATCCTGAGAGGCAAGTTTTCCAGGATACCAAAGGGATGTCTGATTGTTCTATCAGCTAGAACCAAATATAGGCTACTTGGTTTAAAACTGCGGAAACCCATCTTGTTGGCAACTGAAAGTGGCATGATGCTGACCGAAGCTCCCAAATCACACAAGCAGTTGTTGAAAATCCGAAGACCTATTGAACATGGCAATGTAAAATAGCCGGGATCCTCCAATTACTCATCAATTCGCAGTTCAGGATCTAAACACACTCCACTCCTCAGAATTGCATTTCCAATCTCTTTAACAGCTTCCTTTACTTCAATCTCCAGCTGAGCTGCCTCCTTGATGATTTCCTCTCGAAGCGCGTGTGGTGGCAAGAGCTTAGGAGGTGGGGCTTTTCGTTTAGACATACGCTCTACAAGCGCCTCTAATTGGATGTCAAGAGCCGCTCTGAATCTTTCCTCTAATTCCCCTTCCTCAACTGCAGGCAGTTGAGGTTGTTCTGTGATTTAAACATCTACCCGATGGATCATCCGATCACGATACTAGGGTATGTGATGTTCATATATTTTACCTTGTTTTCCCTTAGTTTATTCACATCTTTTGCATCTTTTGCTAATCATTTAGGCCATTATTGTGTAGCTTTAGCACTAATCATGCATTAGAGTTTAGTTGCATTGCATTTGCATCTTTTCATGCATAAACAGGTGATTTTGGAGCTTAAGGAGTATGGAAGCAATGGAGGAGAGATGTGAAGCAATCATGAGGAGGAAACAAGGGAGTTAAGGCTGAAGAACCAAGGTC
>NC_025704.1:15164633-15169515 GCF_000633955.1 Camelina sativa
GATTCTTATATTTTGTTGGTTCTATAACTTTCAAGATATTGAGAATTTGAGTTTCATCCTTTCATCAATATTGAAGATCTTTGTTTAATCTTTCTAATAATGCAAGTTTCAATATTTTCTGGGTTTTTGACTTTGATCACCATGTATTGTTGTATGAGTAGTCTTCTTAGGACTTGAGGATGGTTAGGATGGGTTGATCTTGTGGTTTGTGTGATTTGGTCAAGCTTGATTGTTGTAGATCTCTTCTAGGCTAGATGTTCTTAATGCTGATCCTGAACTGAGAGGTTAGGATCTGATTTCAAGCTCCTTAGCATCACACCAATGTTTAAGAAGCATAGATAAGGCTAGATCTAGAGCTTACCATTAGGCTTGCTAAGAGATTAGAGGTCTTGTTTGGTTTGAGATGTATTGCTTAATGCCTGCTTGTGTAGATTCTTTACTGTGTGAGAACAAGTCTAGAATTGCATAGGTTTGATTGTTTCTTGACCATGAGAGTGGGAGAAACTTGTCTTAGATTTATATGTCTAGAGGTTAGCTCAAAGTTTGCTTGAGATTTGTTGACCAAGTTAGATAACCACAATGATTAGTTCATCCCATGAATCCATCCTCATGACCTTCTTTGTTTATTGATTTTAAAGTCTTAACCTTGTTGCTTGCTTGTGATTGGTTCGTATTTGCATTGCTCTATTTTTATTGTGTTGCTCTGTTTTCCGGATTTAGCCAACTCGACCTCCCACTCGACCTACACTCGGTCGAGTGCTTGCTCGAGTTCATCCCCAGAACTTGTGTTTATGATTTGTGATTGTCTTGTTTCATTCTTGTTTCATTCCAGTTGCATACATTTAGCTTTCAGTTCATTGATTGTTTTGCATTAGTTCATTAGTAGTAGTTTCTATTTCTGTTCTTGCTTCATTACTGTTTCAATCATTCAGTTTCATTTGCATTTAGTTCTTGGTTCTTGTAGTTTATTTTCTGCATTTTACATTTTCATCTTAGGATTGTTAGTGACAAACAATCATTACATTTNGGTTCTTGTAGTTTATTTTCTGCATTTTACATTATCATTTTAGGATTGTTAGTGAAAAGCAATCTTTACATTTGTCTTAACTTAGATTCATATGCACATCTTAACTGTTCACAAACACTCAGATAGGATTGATACCTCTTGTACTGCAATAGCATAAGGGGAATTGAAACACCCATCCATCATTCCATTCATATCACCATTGCTTACATCCATCATCATTCACCACCATAAAAAATAACCTTGTTTCAATTTGGCGTCGTTGCCCATTTGAGTGTGTTTTTGTGACATTTAGGATCCATATTAGTCTAAGATTAAGTTCCTTTAAACACTTGTGAGGTTTCTGTACTTGAATCTTCTGTTTCTGGGTTGAAGTTCCATTTCAGGTACCACTCGACCAGTCACTCGACCACCATTCGACCGAGTAGTGATTGCGCACCTGCTCGAGCCAGACGCCGGATCTCTATAACCATCAGTTTCCAGTCGACTTGATCACCAACAAGAGCCTGTGCTCAGTCGTGTGCCTGGCAAAAATCGTTTGTGTTTGTTGATGCACACAAGGTCTAAAGGAAAGGACCATCTTCTCAAGCATATTGACAACATCCACAAGGTGACAAAGGGTTTGGGAACTAAGCAAAGGGGAGTTGTTCAAGAACAACAAGAGGTTATAGTAGCTATGGATCATCAGGATCAGGTTCAGAGACCAAGGAACATTGGTGCTGGAGATGCACCCAACACTCACAACCAAAGGGCTGGAATTGTGCCTCCAACTGTTGCCAACAACAACTTTGAGATCAAGAGTGGATTGATCTCCATGATTCAGGCCAATAAATTCCATGGATTGCCAATGGAGGACCCACTTGATCACCTTGATGAGTTTGACAGGATATGCAGCCTTACAAGGATCAATGGTGTAAGTGAGGATGGTTTTAAGCTGAGGTTGTTCCCTTTCTCACTTGGGGACAAAGCTCATTTATGGGAAAAGACACTCCCTACTGGTGCAATCACTACTTGGGATGCATGCAAGAAGGCTTTCTTGGCCAAGTTCTTCTCCAATGCTAGGACAGCTAGATTGAGGAATGAGATCTCTGGATTTGCTCAAAGGAGTAATGAGACCTTTTGTGAGGCATGGGAGAGGTTCAAAGGATATCAGACTCAATGTCCTCATCATGGTTTCAGCAATGAGTCACTCTTAAGTACCTTGTATAGAGGAGTGCTTCCAAAGTTCAGGATGCTTCTTGATACAGCCTCCAATGGAAATTTCCTCAACAAGAATGTGGAAGAAGGCTGGGAATTAGTTGAGAATCTTGCTCAGTCAGATGGCAACTATAATGAGGACTATGATATGACCATAAGGAGCTCCTCAACTGATCAAGAGGACAAATATAAGAAGGACTTGAAGATGGTCAATGAGAAACTTGACAAGATTCTTCTTAGCCAGTCCAAGTCTATTCATTTCATTGGTGAAGAAGAAGCTCAAGTTCAAGAGGGGGAGACTGAGTTTGCTGAGTTATGCTACATGCAGAATCAAGGAGGATTCAAAGGCTACAACCAAGGAGGTTTCAAGAACAACAATCTCTCTTATAGGAGTACCAATGTGGCTAATCCTTAAGACCAAGTCTATCCACCTCAACAGCCTCAACATCAACAAACCTACATCCCCAAACAACAACATCAAGTGTTCCAGCCTCAGTTGTGTCCCCCACCAGGGTTTCAGACTAACCAAGGCCAAGAACAAGACTTAAGAGCTATGATGCAACAATTGTTGATTGGGCAAACACAAGGTAAGATTGAGGAAGCCAAGCAGTTTGCTGAGCTGAACCAAAGGTTAACATCACAGTACAATGATCTGAATATGAAGTTTGAGGGTCTTAATTCAAGAGTGAAGTATATGGAGAGTAACATAGCATCTACTTCAGCTCCAAAACCCAACCAACTCCCTGGAAAAGCTGTTCAAAATCCAAGGGAGTTCACAGCCAAAGCCATTCAATTTCAAGAGGAAGAAGTCACTGAGGACAGTGAAGTCCAAGTTTGGGGGAATTCATTAGTTACTGAAGCCCCAAGTGACATCTGTGCAAAGCAACAGGAACTCGCAGGAGAACTCGACCAGGAGCTCGAGCAGCCACTCGACCGAGTGCATGCTCGAGTGGTCGATCGAGCTGGGGACTCCGAAGCTGTCAAGCCTGCTAAGTACATTCCTCCTGCTTACAAGCCTCCACTACCATTCCCTGGGCGTTTCAAAGCACAGAGGATCAAGGAGTTAAGGGAAATCATTGAGAAAAAGGAGATGTTGGCTAAGCAACAAGAGGAAGAAAGGGTTTTGAAGGAAGAAGCTTTGGTTGAGAAAAAGGAAGAAGTGATGGCTATTCAAGAGATCATCATTGCTTACCAAGAAGAGGAGAGAGGACCTGCTTTGGAACAGTATGAACCATATCCTCTCTATAGAAATTTTTTGCTTGATTTGTCAGTAAAGAAGGCTCAAGCTCAAGATGAGAAGGATCTTGAGAACCTTGGAGGAGTGATCATCCCACTTAAGCTTAAGGACCCAGGGCCATTCTACCTGCCTTGCACAATCAGTTACCTCCACTACAATCAATGCCTTTGTGATTTGGGAGCTTCAACAAGTGTGATGCCATACTCCCTAGCTCAAAAGCTTGGGAGAACTGATTTCAAATCCACTAAACTCCATGTGTGCCTAGCTGATGGGACAAATAGAGAGGTAGTTGGAAGGTTGGAGAATGTCCCACTCAAGATAGGGAAGGCAAGGGTTCATACTGATTTTGTGGTCATAGAGATGGACAAGGAGCCTGAAGATCCAATCTTGTTAGGAAGGCCATTTTTAGCCACTGTTGGAGCAGTAATAGATGTTAGGGAAGGTCTTGTGACCTTGAACATTGTTGAGGATACAGTCATGAAGTTCAACATCTATAACCCAACCAACCTGCCTACCATTGATGATCAACCTTTCACTATCAAGGAGAGAGTTGATCATAAGGTTTTCAAGGATGAAGGAGACCCTAAGACTGAGCTCCCACTTCAAGAAGATTCTGTTGAGAAGCTTAAGAGGTCAGTTCAAGAGCTGTCTAGTATGGTTAAGGATCTCCAAGTCAAGCTGAACAAGAGGTCTTTGAGGAAAGCAAGACCTAGGCTCAAAATCAAGAAGAAGTATGGTTTGTGTGCTAAGGGTGAGGTGATCAAGGATCAACTTCACAGTGACCAAGAGGTTCCAGGGAGGATTTCATCACCTCCTTGGTATCTAAATCAAGGATAAAAAGGAAACCAAAGTCAAGCTTAGTGACTATAAACAAGCTCACTAGGGAGGAAGTCCCTAAGGTATCTCTGTATATATTGCTTTGAAATTTTGGTATTTTAATTTTTGCTTTGGTACTTTCATGATCAGGGAAGCAAAGGAGACTGAATAGAAGAGGAAGGGACAGGTAATGGAGACACGCAGTCCAGCTCGACCCCCCCCCACTCGGACACGCACTCGACCGAGTCACGGTCGATCGCCGTCATCGAGCTGCCCCAAAGTCCTTCTCCAAGCCACCAGCCTGACCCCAACTACTCCTATGACAGCATTCAGATGGATGTGGACAACTTCTTCCAGAATCCCTAAGGTACCATCATCACCTTCACTTGTAAATATCATTGCATTTCATGTTGTGCTTTGTTTTGTTTTTGATCTTGAATCCTCAATCCAATTTCTTTCACACAGAGGACTGTGTGATTTAAGTTTGGGGGAGGGTTTGAGATAGCATTTGACATTGTGTTTTGTGTTCTTATTTCAAATTTTTATCATCATCATGTTAGCACTTGCATAAGCATCTAAGGCATAGAAAAACCATAAAAATTTGAAAA
>NC_025704.1:15169570-15169667 GCF_000633955.1 Camelina sativa
CCCAAGTGACATCTCTGCAAAGCAACAGGAGCTCGCAGGAGAACTCGACCAGGAACTCGAGCAGCCACTCGACCGAGTGCATGCTCGAGTGGTCGAT
>NC_025704.1:15172509-15173455 GCF_000633955.1 Camelina sativa
CCTTGTTAGTTTGCTTCATTCACTAGATTAGGATCAATGCCCAAGTTATTAGTACTTTGATGCTAGTTGAGTAGTTAGAAGCATAAGATTGAACCAAGCATTGAATTATTGCATTGCATTTGGTCTAAATTGAAGCATGTTGAGATTTGAAACCATTTCCTATTTATAAGAACCAAATATTGACTTTTAATTATCAATATGTGCATTGCTTTAAACTTATGGATACCATATACATACTTGGATCATCTTTCTCCTTTTTACCACTCTTGTTGATCCAAGTAGCTGATTAAATCATTAAGATCAGTTCCCCTACCCCTAAACCAAACTTTCTTTCAAGCCTTGTTGATTCTTGAGTATGTGAGGCCTATTTTTGGGATTGAGCTTGGTAGAAAGTGTTAGGTTTGAACTGACAAGAGTAAGACCTTGTGTAGTTCTAGTTTGCATTTTTCAAACTAGATAGGACTAGGTGGTTCACTTGTTGGGTTTGGGACTTGGCTGTTTTGAAAAAAAAAGAAAGAAAAGAGAAAGAAAAAGGGTAGAGTCTTTAAGAGGAGATTGTGTTTAAGCAAAGTCTAGTGAAAGGATGGGAAGTAAAATGTTGTTTAAGATGGTTCTAGTTAAGGAAAAGAAAAGAAAGAAAAGAAAAGTTTAGCAAAATGCTTATATGTCTTAAGAATAAGAAGAAAAGAGAACCATAGCAAATAAGTAAGAATCCCCCATCCCACTAGAAAGATCAAATAAGAAACATCTCCTAAGACTTGAAAACCAAAAGAGAAAAGGGTTAAAGAGAAAAGAAGAAGTAAAGGGTAGCACTAGGATCATTTGGGTTTAGATTGCTAGGATAAACACTTTGGGTGCCTTTGGGTATACAATGTTTTATTCTTGTATGTGTCTAGGTGTTCTTACCTTTAGCATTCTTCTAAAGCTCAATCCATTTTCATGAGAG
>NC_025704.1:15173547-15201793 GCF_000633955.1 Camelina sativa
CTTAAGGAGCTTGCAAGCAATGGAGGAGAGATGTGAAGCAATCATGAGGAGGAAACAAGGGAGTTAAGGCTGAAGAACCAAGGTCCAGAGTCCAACTCGACCGCACACTCGACCAGACACTCGACCGTGTGCTGAGGAGGACTCGACCGAGTGGAGATTGCACGTGAGAAGCCAGCTCGACCCCTAGCTCGACCGAGCACAGGTCGAGTTGACCGAGCCGTTGACTGCTTTGACTTTTTCTATTTTTAGGGCTTCCACTTCCCCACTATATAAGACCTTGTACCTGCAGCCACCAAAGTGTCCAGCTTTTTAGATATTCCCAAAAACCTAGTTTTTACCTTTTTTAGCATTATTCCTTTTGCATTTTATTAGATTTTGTACTTGTTTAAGAAAACTCTTAGATTCTTCAATATTGTTGGTTCAATAACTTTCTTAATATTGAGAATTTGAGTTTCATCCTTTGATTAATATTGAAGATCTCAGTTTTATCTTTCTAATAATGCAAGTTTCAATATTTTCTGGGTTTTTGATTTGTTTCATCATGTCTTGTTGTGAGTAGTCTTCTTAGGATCTTGAGGATGGGTTAGGAAGGATTGATCTTGTGGTTTATGTGATTTGGTCAAGCTTGATTGTTGTAGATCTCTTCTAGGCTAGATGTTCTTAAGGCTGATCTTGAACTGAGAGGTTAGGATCTGATTTCAAGCTTCTTAGCATCACACCAATGTTTAAGAAGCATAGATAAGGCTAGATCTAGAGCTTACCATTAGGCTTGCTAAGAGATTAGAGGTCTTGTTTGGTTTGAGATGTATTGCTTAATGCCTGCTTGTGTAGATTCTTTACTGTGTGAGAACAAGTCTAGAATTGCATAGGTTTGATTGTTTCTTGACCATGAGAGTGGGAGAAACTTGTCTTAGATTCATATGTCTAGAGGTTAGCTCAAAGTTTGCTTGAGATTTGTTGACCAAGTTAGATAACCACAATGATTAGTTCATCCCATGAATCCATCCTCAGGACCTTCTTTGTTTATTGATTTTAAAGTCTTAACCCTGTTGCTTGCTTGTGATTGATTCGTATTTGCATTGCTCTGTTTTTATTGTGTTGCTCTGTTTTCCGGATTTAGCCAACTCGACCTCCCACTCGACCTACACTCGGTCGAGTGTTTGCTCGAGTTCATCCCCAGAACTCTGGTTTATGTTTTGCATTTCATTCCTGTCTCATTCCTGTTTCATTCCTGTTGCATACATTTAGTTTTCAGTTCATTGATTGTCTTGCATTAGTTCATTAGTAGTAGTTTCTATTTCTGTTCTTGCTTCATTACTGTTTCAATCATTCAGTTTCATTTGCATTTAGTTCTTGGTTCTTGTAGTTTATTTTCTGCATTTTACATTATCATTTTAGGATTGTTAGTGACAAGCAATCTTTACATTTGTCTTAACTTAGATTCATATGCACATCTTAACTGTTCACAAACACTCAGATAGGATTGATACCTCTTGTACTGCAATAGCATAAGGGGAATTGAAACACCCATCCATCATTCCATTCATATCACCATTGCTTACATCCATCATCATTCACCACCATAAAAATAACCATGTTTCAGTATGTCATCGGGTTCAGCCTTGGGTGGTGCATTGGTTTGTGATTCTCGAACCGGTGCTCGGTCATCAACTCGATCAGCCTCCTCGGGTGAAGAATCGAGTTCATACTCGAATATGTAGTACTGGTGCTCATACATCCCATAGTGATCCATATCCTCCCCATCTTAAACATCGCTGTCCTCAGTGAGGTTGTCATCAACATCTTCTAGAAAGATGGCCTGGGCAGTAGCATAATCTTTTGGCTTCTGAACAGCTTTACCTGGAAGCTGGTTGAGTTTTGGAGGTGGTTGGGTGTTATGTTGGTGATGTAGCATCTAGAAGCTTCTTCTCAACCTTTACTTTTTGTTGGTGCTTTGGATTTTCCTTTTATTACGTATTTCCTTTTACTATGATACGCTATATATGTTTCTAGATTATCTAATTAGGGTTAACGGCTTTGTCCTCTTCTCTATTTAAGTGTTTTGTTTGCTTCTTTGTAAGACGGTCTTGAATATTTTATTATACAGAAGATATCTCTTCTTAACACAAGTCTTCGAATCTCGTTTCTTCTTGCACAAGTCATCGAGATCTTAGCTCGAGTCTTCAAGCTTTTACTATCAAAGTTTGACTTCTCGATTTACTCGTTCTACTCCCTACATTAGTTGGCCTTATAGGTATTTCAACTTAGTATTGAGGGAGTCATACTTGGCGGTCAGGTCATTGTCCCCAGAATCGATATTGTTGCTCATCTCCGCGAACCATTTTGCATTGTCCATTGCAGCTGAGACTTGACTTTGTATCATCTGCTGAATTAGTCCTCGTAGGTCCGCGTCTTGAGATTGGTTCTGCGGTCCTTGATGTTGTGGGAATCTAGGTGGTGCAATTGGGTGGTGGTAATTGCCAGAGTACTGCTGCTTAGGAGCATAGCCTTGATTGTATTGGACAAAAGGCTTTTGCTGGCCTTGGTTGCCTTGGACTGCAGAAGGGTAGATCTGGTCTTGAGGATTTACTACATTCGGGTTACGGTAGGAGAGATTAAGGTTCGGTTTGTAGTTGTTGTAACGTTTATTGTAACCTCCGTGATTGTTGATATAGTTCACATCCTCTAGCTGAGCACTCTCCCCATCTTGTTGATGAAACTGGTCTTCCTCTGAGATGGAATGGACATGTTGCTGCTGGTTGAGGAGCTTGTCCAATTTGTCATTGAGGGCTTTCATGTCTCTCTAGTACTTGGCATCATCCTCTCCAGAAGATCGGATAGTGCGATCATACTCCTCATTGTAATGCCCATCAGAATGGGCTAAGTTCTCTACTAGATCCTAATCTTCATCAACATCCTTGTTGAGGAAATTACCATTACTAGCGGTGTCCAGCAACATCCGTATCTTAGGGACTACTACTCGGTATAGTGTACTTAGCAACGAAGCATTGCTGAATCCATGGTGCGGGCATCTGCTTGTGTATCCCTTGAAACGTTCCCAAGCTTCACTGAACGTCTCATTGCTTTTCTGAACAAAGCTGGAGATGTCGTTTTGCAGTCTTGCGGTTCTGGAGTTGGAGAAGAATTTGGCTAGAAACGCCTTTTTGCATGCTTCCCAAGTGGTGATGGACTCATGAGGAAGTGATTTCTCCCAGATGTGTGCTTTGTCTCCCAAAGAAAATGGGAAAAGACGAAGTTTAATTCCATCTTCCCTAACTCTATTAATCTTCGTTAGGCTATAGAGCCTATCAAACTCATCCAGATGGTTCAATGGGTCCTCCATTGGCACTCCATGGAACTTGTTGCTCTGTATCATCTGGATGAGACTACTCTTGATCTCAAAGTTGTTGTTTTGAACAACAGATGGCACAATGCCATGTCTTTGAGTGTGAGTAGATGGAGCATCTCCTGCTCCTATGTTGGTCCTTTCTTGAGAAACTGGTGGACCATTCTAATTATTCATGACCTCCTCAATTGTTGTTGGTTGCAATTGTGGTACTTGTTGTTGACGGAGAAACCTTGGTCTGTAGATGTTATCGATGAAAGGACTCAAGTGTTGGCTACCCTTGGATCGCGTTTGCATGCACAATCAGTGAACCGAGTGAGTACACAAAGGTCTACCCGATCCATGTGATCGAGTGACGGGTCGGGTGGGTACTCGGGTTGTACCTGAAATGCAAAACAAACAAACACGAAAGTAAACAAGTTAGTTCCGAACCAAAAAATAGAAAAGAACTTGATCTAGCAATTACTGAAATCTTAAACGTAGCAAATAAAATACAACCAAATGGCAACGATGCCAAATTGATAACAGGATTTTCACCCAGGGTATCAATTCCCTATGCAGTTGTAGTACAAAGGGTTATCAATCCAAATGGTTGTTATGCTAGAAGATAAGATATGATCAGAGACAAGCAAGTCAAGCCAATCAATAATTGGGGTTTAATCTAACAATCCTAAAATAAGCTAAAGTAAATAAAAAGACAAGAACCACACGACCTAATCACTCGATGCAAGCATTCGAGTACAGGATCAGGTGGAGTGATCGGATAAAGAAGTCAAGGATGAACATCTCAAGGTATACACCAGGCCCGGCTCTAGGGGTGTGCGGGGTGTGAAAGTGCACCGGGTCCCGCTTTTTGACTGTTTTTTCTTTACATTTTAGGGTCCTAAATGCTTAGATAATTGCAAAATAGGGTCCATTTTTTTAACTTATCAAATATCTAAGCCTATAACTTTATATAATCTTCAACATAGCACAGGGCCCAGTAATATATTGAGCCAGGCCTGGTATACACGAAGCTGGTGATCAAGTACCAGTTTGGGTAAAGGGTCGAGTTATGGAATAAAGTTAAACAATCAAGATAAGAAAGCTCCTAAGGATGGGGTAATCGACTCCAAAGTGTTCCTGACCAATATGGGATATCCTACATGCCTCAAGCAAATATTCCCTAGACAATGAATCTCTGAAATCTTGCTAAAACACTCTCGTGATAGAAACAATCAACCTTGGTCACTCCCCTACCCAACTCTCGTTGGAGAAACATGACCAAGCAGGCATTACAAACCGATTCATTATTGTCAATAAACTCATTACACATCTAATCTCTTAGGCTAAGTAAGTAAATCTCTAGCATTGACTGATTCAAGCATTTCAACAACATCTCTCGATGGTAAAACACCCTAGATCTAGTTTTAACCTCTCGGCCTGAAAATAACATTAAGAACACCAATCTAGAAAGGAATTCATATACTCCCTCCGTTCTAATTTAACTGTCGTTTAAGGTTTTTGCACACAAATTAAGGAAACTATTAAATTTTATGTTTTGCCCTTCATTAATATATTTTATAATTTTTTCATTGGTTGAAACTTTAAAGCAGCAGGAATAAGATTGGAATATTCATCAAACATCTGCATTGAAAATCTAAAACGACAACTAATATGAAACAAAAATTAAATCCTAGAACGACAACTAAATTAGAACGGAGGGAGTAACATTAACAATCAAGCTAAGACATCCTAACCGATCAAGAACACATATTTGTCTATCCCATCCCTAGAAACTTTATTTCGCTACTCAGATCTCATAGTGGAAAACAAAAAAACACAAATAAACGAAAATTGCATTGCATTGAAAATAGAATAAAAGTAAAAGAGTACATAATTGAAAACTAGAAAGAGTTGCGAAAAGAAATAAAAATGAATCCTAACAAAGTGGAAAAAGTGTTTGAATCGCTCAGTCTCTCTCTCAGAAGCTCTCGCTCTCTGTTCTGAGTGTCTGCGGCGTGCTAGGGCGAGAGGAAGAAGAGGAGGGTTTATATATGGAAACCCTTTTAACCTAGCTGCCCAGTCCTACCCGAGGGTCTGCTCGAGGCGGTGCTAAAGGATATGGTCGGGTTGTTCCTCAGGTAGGTCTTCGGGTTGTTCTTCCTGCTCTTGGATACTCTTCGATCGGGTTGAGGTTTGGACTGTTCTTCTTACACAATAGCTCCTTTGGGTATATGCTCGGGTTTCACCTTGTTTTCCCCAATTTTAGGCTCTAAAGCACCTGCTTCATCCAAAATGCACAAATGCAAGAATGCAGCACCCTAAATGGCCTAAATGCAAATTCCTACAGTTAATATACCTAAAAATGCTAAGGTTAGGGTATATATAATGCAAAATATGGACAAAAAAAGGTGTCTAAAACATGTAAATTAGAGAGTTATCAATATGCTTTGGAAATTTGGTCTTAACTTTCAATCCGTAAACTCAAATTGTGATCCGCTTTCTCCTGTGGCTTCTTATTGCTGTCCTTGATCATCTCACAACTTTTTGGATTTTTCTGGGCTGTTTTGTTATCTCGTCTATGCTCTGCATCAAGGCAGGGGAAGAAGCTCAGTTGAAGACCTCATGGTTGAAAAAAGAAACAGAAGTTCTTAATGTTCCTAGGTCTGGTAATCACAATCAAAGTATTAAGATCCATCAGTGAGTAATATGAAGTTGATTGTGAAGAAGTGTGCAAAGTAGTATGATCTGAAGGTGAATATCTTGCACCAAAGTCTGAAGTGTTCAAGGCAGACATTCACTTCTATGTCACTATCTCAAAGCTATGACAATGTAAGTAAAATCTTCTGCATGATGGAATATGATTACAAGGAATTAATCTCTGCTGGGAGTTAAGGTCACGAGAGAAGTGTTACTATGGAGATGTGAAACCCATATTTTTCTGTTGAAAAGTCTTATGGTTCTCTGAAGCTTTTTAGTAAGGGAGGTTTTGAAGCTGCTGAAGGTGATAGTTTGTTCTGTAGTCTGAGTTTGTGCTATGGTATGTCTGGCTTTTTGCAAAGAGAAATGCTGCAGGAATTGAAGATAAGCTAAGTGAGAGAAGCCATTGAAAGAAGAAACATTTGCGACGAGTTACTCTGGGAGAGAAGTGAACTCTTGGTCGGGATCAATATGATAAAGAAAACTCAGAGTTGTGTAACTCTGGTTCAGCTCTGCAAGGTTAGCTTAAGTGACATCTGCAAGGAGATGCTGGTCGGGATCAATCTGAGGTAGAATACTCAGAGTTGAGTAACATCGGTTAAGTTGTAACCCAGGAAGCTGAAGTGTCTTGTCAATGAAAGTTGGGACATTAGTTTTAAAATTCAAGAAGTTGTTGCTACTCTCGTTTTTAAATCTGAGGATTTTATATGAGGTTCTTCTTATGTATGTTGAAGAAGGTTGTTCCAAATATTGACAACAACTAGTACATAAGCTGCAATCATCTGTCTTATTCACTGGTTCACTATTGGGATCAAAAGATGTTGTTTAAAGGTTACCTCAAGGTATGTTCACCTGAATTTATCTCAACGTTGCTCTTAAGCTAAAGTATAGAATTCTGGTTAAAGTCGGTGTGCACACGTGGTTGATATTATGGTCATGATGTCTTGTTAGGTGTTGCAAGCAAGTGTTGTGTGCGTGTGGTTTTGTACCAAATCTCTGGTTTGGTATATTGCTTGAGGTTCAGGAGGAGTTTCAAGAAAAGCATGGGTGTGATCTGTATTGTAACTGGTTGTTATGGAAGATACCTCTACTTAATGAAGTACAGTATATGGATCTCTGATCTGACTTAGTAAAGAAGAGCGTTTTGAAGCCTATATTTGCAAGGATGAAAAACAGTTTTCGATTAAGACTACTTAAACAAGCTAGTCTGCAGAAACAAAGACAGAAGTTAAGGCTATTCAGTCAGTGCTACATTTCACAAGATCATCATGGTTCGAGAGAATTGTCTAATCATGGTTCGAAAGAATTGTCTATGTTTCCGCTGCAACTACAAAGGTATTATTTTAATGATCATGTTACTGCTTCTGATCAGTTTTGGTTTCCATAGTTCAAAGGCTGCACTTTGAAATGAAACACAATGCTTGCTAGTGCTAATGAGGTTCTGATCAAGTTAAGATTCATGAGGTTCAAAGAGAATTTTAAGATGTTTGACAATTGTGTTCTCAAGGAAGTGTTCTAGGCTCAGAACTGGTTTGTGCTTTTGTCTGCAGAAATTAGCTGTCATGTACGTACGGCAGGCTTTGATCATGTTCTTATTGGCGACAGCAGTACATTTCTGAAGATGGGTTAACTAGTTCTGAGTTATTCTCATCTGTGTCATTGTAACCAAGTACTCATTCTCAATGGTTTGATGGCTGATATCGTGTTCTGGTTTTATGATTTTGGTATGTGTGAAATTTCTGCAGTGTTCAGGCAAGTCTAAGCACTCTTAACACCAAAGCAAGAGGAGGATCAATATTATGCTTAATGAGTTCTTTATTGGACTATGCTCTTGATATGTTACTTTTTACCATAGTTATGCACTCAAGCAGGGAGAGTTTTTATGGTTGCCTTGCAAGATGATTTTGTCTCATTGGTTACTTGAGTATCAAACTGCGCTAAAAAGGGAGAGTTCTTGTATTTCCTCCCATTTGCTAGTTGTTGGGGCTATTATGCTTGTCATTGTTGCTATCACAACTTGAAGGTGTTTGATAAATGTAGAAGATGGTGTTAAATTCAAAATCCAAGGTTTGAAGATGATGAGTTGGTTTCATTGTATGAAGTTGAATATCAAACTGAGCTATAAAGAGAGACTCTCTGAATTACTCCCATATGCTAGTTGTTGTTGCTGCTATGCTATGTCGTGGTTCAGGTAACACTTGGAGGTGTTTGATATTCATTGAAGATGTGATCAGGTCAAGATCATGAGCTTGATGGGTTATGATTAAGAGAGAGCTAGAGTTCTTCAACTCAGTCAACAAGGGAGAGATTGATTTGTGTGTTGACCGAGATTGAAGTTGATTGAAACAGATATGCCAAAAGAAACAAGAACATGATATGTAAAGGTTGCAGATCATCAACGTTTATCAGTCCTACAACTCAGTCAACAAGGGAGAGATTGAAGATACATTGTGTTGATAGAATTGTAAGACTGACAACAAGGCATAAAGGAGCAACTATTAAAAAGAAGAGAGAAGATCACAATGACAGAATCCTCTCAAAGTAATGAAGATGCCAAAGTTTCAGTTACATCATGAAAGCTTGAAGATCATCAAGTGCAAAAATAGAGAAAGCTTGAGTTCTATAACTCAATAACAAAGGGAGAGATTGAAGGTATATTGGTGTTGTTACTGGTTATAAGAATCAAGAAAGATGATCAAGAAGCAATGGGTAAACCTGATACAACCGAAAGTACAGACACAGATGCAATGAACGTTGCAGTGAACAAGTCTGACACAAACATATGTTGAGACACAGAAGCAGTGATCAAGCTGGAGCATGTGTAACCAGCTACAGACACAGACGCAATGATTCCTCATATAGAGAATCAGAGAATTTACCACAGCCAAGATAGCTCAATGTGAAGTCACATGGAATGAAGTGACATGCTAAACCTTGAAGTCTTATTGTGAAGATCCAAGAAGTGAGAACTCAGCCAAGTCATCCATTAGCAGCTGAGTAAATCTGAAAGTGAAACAGAGCATAAAGAAGGTATCAGCTGCATCATTCAACATAGCAGAAGTGTGTTTAGCAGTTGAGTAAACTTGAAGTGCAACAGAGATGCAAACAGAGCAGACAACTTTTAGTGGCTGTGTAGTAACAGAGCTGGAAACAAGAGATGAATCATGAAGAGGTTTTGCAGAGCAACAGAGCGAAAAGCTTCAAGTTGCAGCAAACAGTGGAGCGGCTATGTCAGAGAGCATGCTTGTGTTAGGTGCGACAGGAACAAAAGCATGAGTCAAGTTGACAAAAAGAGAAACAAGCTTTTACACCCAAAATACAATAGAAAGAAGCTTGTGGAAACTAGGGTTTGTGGAGAACTCTAAGAGGTATAAAAGGAAGTGGTGGCAACAAGAAGAAGGTTACGCACCTTAGACCTAAAATTGAGAGAAGCACACATGTTGTGTGTGGTGTCGTCCCACCAACAAGATAGATAATCTGTTGGTGGTTTTTGTAGAGGTTCACACTCGTCGGAAAAGACAAAGAGTGGTGGTTCCTTTAGTTCATGTAGATAAGAGTGGTAGGCACAAGAGTGTGCTAGATACCATTGGCAAATGTGACTTTTGCATTCTTATTCTAGTGAATGATTCTGGACTTGGTCCCGTGGATGTAGGTTATTCGAACCCCCTTAACAAATCTCTTGTGTCGTCTCTTCTTTATACTCTTCTCTCTATATTAAGCATCACACATACATAAATGTCATACAAGTCTGTAGATCTAGCACGCATCTCATTATTTCAAATTGAACATCAAAGAGCATAATCAAGTGAGAAGTAAGAATCGATTAACGACCATGTTAGCTTTTCAAGAATCAAGAAATAGGCTTAGCTAAGTATGAGATGAATTTGATTGAGACGTATACAGATGTTTGGATTTTTTAAAAGTTGAGCATTTACATGGTTTTGATGTCTCTAAAACGTCGAGTATTTTGAGAAATCAACAGATGTTTTAGTTCAAATAGTTCAAACCTCTTGCATACCAAGTCTTCGAAATAATGCTTAATAGAAATCACAATTAACATCAACAGAGAAAGAAGGAAAATGAAACAAATCCTATAAGTTCAAGTACAATATGATAAACTAGAAGAATAATAAACAAAATCATTGGTATTATAGCTCAAGGTTCTCAATTTTGAAGCTATAAAGTAACAATAATTTCAACGACATGATAGAGATGTTGCCCATAAGGGTTCAAGCACTAGCTATGCTGGCCGAAACAGCGCAACGACATGATGCAATTACTCCTCCAACTTAAGCAAATGACATCAATCCATATTTAAAATAAGCAAGCAACTCGAGGGCAGAAAGAGCGCACTAAAGCTTTAAACTCTATGACCAAGAAAAGCACCACTATTGTATTAAACTTATGATCCACCAATATTAGAAGTATGGTATTAGCCTATTAGGTAAGTGTTCATTTTTTTTTGGACAAAGAAAAAATTACATTTATCTCAGACTTGTGTAATCACATCTCGTTTGTGCTCTACTTAATTTTATTGATTCAAATATCAAACAAAACAACAAATTTTTAATTTTATTTTATAAGTTGTTCAAAAATAAAAACCAACAAATGATGCTTCATTTGAAATTCTTTCTATGTTAGTAAGGCTTCAGTCTTGTGGTAAAAATTTTGAGAGAAACACTTACAAAAGAATACTTTCAGAATATAGTAAGAATATAGTCAGAAGAACAAATATCAAAATTAAAGGAAATCAAACATATTATTGAATCAATACTAATAAAAGTAGGAGCTAAAAGCTCCTAAGGCTGTCCACATGGGATTTTAAACCACCAATAGAAATTAGACATATCACTAATTAACATTTTTGCTTAAGGTGTGCACATAGTATTTAAAACAACCAATAGGAATTAGACATTTCATTTATTAACATTTTTGAAAATATAGTTTTCTATATTATTAAGTTTTTTTAGAAAATCAAAAATTTTAAATCTATGAAAATAAAAGACATATATATAACGTCTCACATCGGCTAGAAAAGTTTTAGATAATAGTTCAACACCATTATAAATAAGACTAATATGCTTCCAACAATGAATAAGCAGGAAAGCTTGATTTATCAAGCGTCTAATTCTAAAAATTTATTCGGTTTAATCTGATGTTTTATATGAGCAAATAAAAAAATTTAAAAGTTTTTAAATATTATAATATTTAAAATTTTAAAAAGTTCTTAGCTTTTACAAAATTTTAAAAATGAACAAGAAGCTTGATTTATCAGGCATCCAAATTTAAAAGTTTAGTTTGGTTTATTTCGGTTCTTTATTTTAGAGAATTTAAACATTTTAATATTTAAACGATAATAAAATTTCCAACAATTTAGATTACATATACAATTGATTTTCTGTTCTTTACTTTAGACAATAATAAAATTTCCAATAATTTCCAACAAAAAGTAAGTTGTGTAGTATTTCAAAACAAAAAGGTTTTGAATGATTATTCAGTGATAGAAAATGAGAAAGCATACGTAGACGAGGAAGAATAAAAGTATAATGAAGAATCGGACGGAAGTTATGTGGTAATTTAAAACAATAATGTTCTCAATGATTATCCAGTGGAAGAAAGCGGGAAATCAGACAAGAAAAAAAAAATAGAAGTATAACGAAAACGCAACGATAAAAGTAATGATTACAATTACCATGCAAAACTGAAAATGAAGATGACGAGAAAGAATATGAAAAGTAAATGAAAAAAATATGAAGCCATAAGTGGTGGTGTTCAATTGAATATGAATGATCAAAACTAGTTCATGATTCTTTTGATCAAATTTTCTTAACTAAAGATTTTCTTATTAAATTATTGTCTAAATAATAACTTAAAATTTTCAGAAGTTAATATTTTATAATTGTCATCAATTATATATAATTTCATCTAAATATATTAAATAAACCCACGCGTAGCGTGGATTCAAAACCTAGTCTTGATAAAAAGAAAATCATGTTACTATTGTTAAATATTTTCCAATTATATAAATGTTATTGTCTCATCGTAAAAAATATATTTCCAAAGTTTTGAAAACATAGGATTAATTTTTCGGATATAATATATTTTTATCATCAAGCTCTTTGGCGATGACACATCAACTTTTTTTAAGATAATATTTCTTCTATTGATATATAAGGAATTTCTTAAGATATAAGAATATGGTTTAGCTTTAGAGACTAAGTATTTCAGAATCCAAATTAATGACATTTGGAAGATTTAGCTTTTGACATGTGAAGGATTTAAGTACTTCATGTGCGAAAACAATTGGAGTTCAAAATCCAAATCGCCTAGCTATTTCAAAATCATGCATTATAAACTAAAATAAAAGTTTCTAATATCTCTATGTCATCTTACCAAAAACAGATTTGAATTTGAAAGCACACTATGGAATTATTATTCTTCATTCAAGTTTCCAAGCATAAAGAAACAAACAAAAGTCATGCAATGGTCCATAACCACTTGATGCTGAATTGTAACGACTTAAAGGACTACTCCCTCCTCCACTATCGCCTTCCTCGGCATCGCTAAAACAATCATCTACCATCGCTCCAACCGCAACAGGCTTAAACAAAAACAACCCTGAAGTAGCCGTAGTCTCGGAAGTTGCAAACAACCAATCATGAACGTCATAGTAGACCATCACAGGTGTCCTGTCCACCAACACCATTTGATTTCCCCTAAATTTCCATTGTAGATTCTTCACGTGCACAACCACGATCCCGTCCACGCTTATCCACATCTCTGGCTCTGCCGCTCCATTGGAGCTCTCCACCACCACTTCATGTTCCTTTCTTTGCTCATCAAATCTAGCCCGAGTCGAAAACGTTTTCTTCCCAAAAATGCTTTCCTTTTTAAAATATATGAACCCTTCCACCAATGCCGGTCTTGACTTCGTCCGCTTGTACGCCTTTTGCTTTAAATCTCCCAACAATAAAACAACCTCTTCATCAGAAACTACTGCCACGTAATAATCTGACACAGGTTCGGGGCTACCGTTCCCAGCCAATTTTGCTGACCGAAGATCCCAAAAGACCTCCACAAAGTTTCCCTCAACGTCAAATGACTTTGACCCTCTCTTGCTCCAAAACTGCCATGGCTTCACAAGATCAATCTTACAACAATAATTCATGTCATTGTCCAAACTCGAGACCATGACGGTAAGGGAATGATTCATAAGATTCTTAGACCATAAAACGGTGACGTTTCGAAAGAACCCTGCCACATGAGCTTGGTAACCGCACGTGACAGTGCTATGAGGCGAAGGTGTCGCAGCTGACTTGAGTTGTGCCACGGTCTTTGGGTTGTCTGTTATTTTTGCAGCAAATGCCGTAGGTTGGCTTCCGATAGATGGCATTCGGAATGATAACATCTTTTATTACAATCCCTATTAACCTAAAAGAATTACAAACACGTACTTTGCTCTTATTTTGTCTTGCATAAGATGTTGATCTTCCCTTCTATTGGAAAAAAATGGATTACGCGAGATGATAGTTAAACGTTTCCTATATGTTTAGTAATCAACAGACAAAATAAAATTAGTTTGTTTGATTCGCTTGGGAATAGAGTTTTTGAGTGTTGGCAAGAGAAAGAGAGAGAGAGAAAGAAAAGTTGAGAGATTATTTGATGGAACACCGATAAAGAAGGAATCTATATTTGACATCTTAATTAACATTGGCAACGTCGATAAAAATGGCTTTGTGCAGTTTAAAAGATGAGTGAAACACCAAACGTATCCAATAAATGATTTCTTTATTTAGGGCTTCTCAAAACCTCCACGGTTTCAGCACCCCTCCTTCATATTCCATCCTCTCTCATGTATAAAATGTACATAGATGAAGCAAGCAATGAGTATGAGAGACATTTTGATCCACAAGATTAAAAATATGAAGATGAATTTATCATTGACAACACTATTTCTGTATTAAATCATCCTAATCTAACCTAATTAACCTATGAATATATCAAAATAAAATACTAAACATCAATCTTGAAGATGGAGGAATCATTCACGAATTGGCCTAGAATATGAAAGATCTTGATCCAAAACGTAAGAATAACTAGGTTCGGACCCGCACGTACGTGCGGGGTTATTGTGAGAACTGATATCAATTCTCTTCTTCCAAAGTGATTTATGTGTAGAGGAACTTATCACCGTTAAGAGTTCCGAACTGAAAAAGAGTGTTTGAATGCTAAAATTGTATAATACTGCTTGAAAGAAAAAATGTTCGATCCCTCACAAAGACTCCCCCCATACATATTTATACAGACAAATTAATTACCCAATTAACGCATAATTAATTTTACATAATTTTCGCGTCCTAATTAATACACTTGAATGCAGAAATCTTTGACCGAGCTCGAGCTGCGAGCTGACTGGTGTGTCACCTCTCCGCGCTCTCTTCTTTTCTATGGGCCTGATGAGCCGACCCGAGCTACATCCTTAGCCCGCTTAGTGTGCCCGGCCCATGCCCTTTGCCAGTTATCCGAGATGACAAATCGTGGGTACAACAGTTATGTTTATAAACCAATTTATTTTAGTATTTATAATCAAACTCATACTAATTGAGATTTTAGTTTGATTTTTGGTTTAGGTTATTAATGTTTGAAAATTTGAAATAATAATAGTTTCACCAATATTTTAAAATTCAGAACAACAAAATGGTTGAACTAACAACAAACTAAATCAGATAAATGATTGGTTAGATTTTATTAAATCTATGAACTATCAAATCAAATATATAACCGCTAACAACGATGAAAACCTGTTTGAGACAAATACGAATATTAGGGGTGGACGTAATTCTCTTTTCATTTTGTCATGTTCCATCATGTTTTACACCTATTCTCAAATTTCCGTTGCATAAAAGAAAACATTCCCAATATGAGACATTTTGAATATGGGAAAAATTTGTATTTTCAATCGAAAACATGACGGGACTGGACGAAAATATACATTTTTAAACTCTTGCATGGAATAAACATAAATATAATTCATAGTATATTTATATACCATATGTTATAATAAAAATATTACAAAATTAATTGACTTCTTTATTCTTATTATTTTATATATGGTTTACCTATATTAGATTATGTTTTTTTGTTTTAATATTTTTAACTGTTATAGAACATATTTTATGTATTTTTTATATTATTTTGAACTTATGCTAGTTCAATTGAAAATAGTAAAATTTATTTGGGAAAATTCAATGTATTTTATCATGTAATAGGACATGTCAAGAATTAGAATTATTCATTTAGTATGTGTAAACATATTTATTTAGTATAACAACATTAACCCAAATTTTTATCATTTTGGTTTTTGGTTAAGTTTTATTTTGGTTTATGAATATTTGGGTGTTTGAGTGTTAATCAGTACTTCAAGACTTCACCAGACCATCGGTTGGCCTAGAAACGATTACAAATAAGTTATAAATGAGAGAACATAGGCATGTATATTTTGGACACCCGTATCCACCAAATGTAAATTTCTATTATATAATAATTTTTTTTAATTATTATTCGTTTCACAATATTTATATTAGTCCAGCGGATAAGAGATTGGGCAAAGAATATCTGTTTTTGGTTGTAAAAAAAAGGGAAAACTTCTAATGGGATATCCATATTTTTTGTTTGAGTATTTAATTTTTAAAAAATTATTACAAAATTAGTGGAAATGATCCAAACTTTCTTCATATTTTCTTAAAAAATTATCTCTTTTTTTTAAATCCAAAAATAGATGAATTCTACAAAATATATGTTCTTAAATTAACACTTACCAAAATTATTAAGAATTTGAAAATTGAATTTATCATTGACAACACTATTTCTGTATTAAATCATCCTAATCTAACCTAATTAACCTATGAATATATCAAAATAAAATACTAAACATCAATCTTGAAGATGGAGGAATCATTCACGAATTGGCCTAGAATATGAAAGATCTTGATCTAAAACGTAAGAATAATGTTTAAAACTAAAAATTCAGTTAGAGAAAGAGGAAAAATAGAGATTTAAAAGTATAAAATGAAAAAAAAAAAATGAGAAAAATTGGGAAAGAAAAAAAAATTCCAATCCTTTTTATTTTACCTTTGTTTATTTTCTTTATATTTGATGATTATTAGTGTCTTCCTATATCAAAGCTGAAACTGTTATCATGTGTATTCCTATCAAGATAATGTTCTAGTGCACAAAGACAAAGAGAAAGGAATTAAGATATGTCTTCTTCTTTTTCTTGCCTAACATCAAAATTAAAATATTTTCTAATAAACAGTTTTTGTGAATAATATTATAAGGTCCTGGATAAGGATGATGAACTTTATATTCAACCCAAACGCCATTAATTGCTACATCAGGCAATTTATATTCCAAAGATATTTTCCTCTGCAACCTGCATCAATTTTCCCTAATTTATGTTCCTAAAATTTAACTCGAATATTAATTAACATTTAACAGCATTTATGTGATAAATAAGAAACGGAAATAGTTTTAAAAGGGGTGAGTCGGTGACACATAGAACCCTAGCTAGCTTAGCTATATATATACATGGAGTGACAAAATAGTCAGCAAGCGTAGAAATTTCTAGGGGTTTTTTAGCCAGGGGTCAAGCGAAAATCAGAATTTTCAATTTCTATAGGGTTCAACCTAGATCCAAAGTTGTTTCCAAAGAATCCATTCATTGAGTATATCAACTATAGTGTTTCATTGCCATGGCTTGTTGTTATGCGTTATCAATAACATCTGGGAGCTCGTATTGTATTCGACTACGCATAACACCAACCCATTGCACTCAAAGACTACATGAGGCTCGTAATTACAAAATAAAAAAGCAACAACTTGCTCATGTCTCACTCTCAAGATTTTGTGTTTGTTTTTATCGTATTGGAGAGAATACATGTTAGTCAGATCTGAGTCTCAGATCACATATCATGTTAGAAATCTACCACCTTTAACTCTAATTTATGGATGGTTCTTTCGATCCTAGAAAGATTTAGGAGGTGTATTCAACTTGACATTTTAAGTGATTTGTGTAAAATTTACAAATCATATGTTATTCAATCATGGATTTTAAAAAGTCTCCCGAAATCCACTGTTATTGAGCTGATGATTTAAAAATCTACTTTAAAATCCACTGTTATTCAAAACAGTTTTTAGATTTAGATTTTAATAAGTTTTAGGGATTCTGGAGAATTTGAGAGGATTTGTTTAGTTAAAAATACAGAAATCTAAATCTCATGGTTTTAGGTGGGATTTGAAAGAATTTCACCATAAATTATATCAACTTCCCTAAAATCTATCAAAATTCCAAATTTTCTAAATCCCATCAAATTCTCCAAAATCATGGTTTCAATACATCCCTCTTAATGTATTATATAACCTTAGTGTCTTTGAAGGGAAAATTATTTCTCTGTGTTGCTTAAGTGGACAATACAGCATACAACACCAAAAATAATTTTTACTTTTGTTTTGATTTTACCGTAGAGACTTGGTGCATCTTCCTGAGCTTTTAAATTCTTACTTTCTCGTATTTCAGAAACTACTATTATGCAGGGTGGTGTATTGAAAGAAAGAGTTTAGAAGATTTTAACTTTTTAAAAATCATATGTTATTCAATTTGTGATTTAAAAATCTCTTTTCAAATTCTATGTTATTGAAACTTGACATTTATATAAAAATCATTTAAAATAATTCACAATCTCTTGTTATTCAATCAAAGATTTATAAAAATCATACTTAAAATCATATCAAATCCATGATTATTCAAACTTCACAAATTCCTTTCTAAAAAATACTAAAAACTGATTTTGATAGATTTTGAGAGATTTTGGATATCTTTTGACTTGAAATATAGGAATGAAAAAATCACACTTCTAGAGGTGAGATTTTGACGAATTTAAAAAAACAAAAAAAAAAAAAATCACCTAAAACCTGAATTGAAAAGAATGTAACATCGTTCTTCACACTTCCAAAAACTGGATTTTTTAAAAAATATCATCAGTTCTTCATTTTTCAATAACAAACTAGATTTTAACCCGCGGTACACCGCGTGAATATAATTTTTATTATTATTTACATTCTATATTGTATTTGTTTGTTAAATATTGGATGTTTTTCAAATAGAAGAATAACTAAATTTTTCGACCGTTTGTGCGACTAAATGTTTATATTAATTTTTTAACCGTTGTATACTTTATGACCATTTGTTTTGTTATATTTAGTTTGTTTTTTTTAGTTTTTGAGATTCTATTTTGATTTTTAATTATTAGTAAGTCATTTATACGCTACGATTAAGTCACATTTTTCTAATGATTTAATTATTTTACACAATCTTAGTTAAAGCAATTTAATTTTTATATGTAAAATATTCTAATATTAATAGTGTTGACAAAAAATAAAATGAGGATTTAACTCGTGTTAGCATAAATTTAAGGATTTAACTCGTGCTAGCATTAATTTCAACATGTACTCTTTTTAATTCATATACTATATAACCATATTATATAGTATTTTAAAAAGATTTAATTTTACATATTCGTAATATTTTATAATTTTATTAAGTTTATATATATATATTAATTATAATATTTAAATAAATGTGAATCAAAATTCTTCTTATGTTAAGAATCAAAGCTCACAGGTTTTAAAAAACAAAATAGGAATTAAATTGTTGTTTTCTTTGTTTGTAAAAGATTCAGATATAGAATATCTTCAATCCACAATAGAAGGTGTGGTTAAATATATCATAGTTTTTGTTTCCATATTGATTCTGCTGTATTTTTTTTGAATGGTATGTAATGCTATTTTTGTAAATTTTTTAGGGATTAACTTTGTAAATAAGTACAAATAAAAGGGTAGAACCCAAAATGTACTTCAAAAATGTATATATAGATGTAAAATATTTAGAAAACAAAATCTGAAGTAATGCTATTTTTGGAAATTTTTTAGGGATTAACTTTGTAAATAAGTACAAATAAAAGGGTAAAACCCAAAATATATTTAAAAAATGTATATATAGATGCTCACTTCTCACTTATCTTATTTTAAACAAGTCTCAACATTCCTATTAGCTTTGAATATCAAATTACCTTTGCTCTCACTTTTCATCCTCTTTTATATTTCTACAATCTACATCACCAACCTGAAAATTATTAGAGTGCTAGAAAAGTAATCCATGTCTAAAGATCCATGTTTATATAATTTGGAAAGAGAATTTTTGGACAGAGTCCTTTACCAGCTCATAAGATCATATGACCAATCGGAAAAGTAACTATTTTATCAATTTGATTTTCTGCATCTGTAAATAACTATCATCGGTTCTCTAAGATAAGTTTTTGTTAAGTTGCTTCGAAGGATTATTTAATAATCTGAAATTCTGAATCAGTTCTTCATCTTGTTAATTTGTATACTTTGGTTTCTTTGTCTCCTCCCGTCACATTTGAGTTTACGGTTTTATTTTGGGAAAAATGTCATAAAAATTCCCAACTTTCAAATTTGGGATGTTTTAATCACCAACTTTCAGGATGCCATTTTAATCATAAACTTTCTGTTGACTTGACCATAAAATAGTAAAGTTTTGTTAACTACGCCGTTTTAGGCACGACGTTTATTAAATCCCCAACCCTAGAAAAAAACCCTAAATTCTTTTTATAATACCAATATGTCTTATGCAATCTCTCTGTTCCGATGAGTTCAAGTTCAAGTTTTGACACATCTGGTTGTGTCGGTGAGTGTGGTGTGCCATCGATGTGTAGAGAGTATTTGGAGTTTCTTTCTAGGGTTATGGATTTGTGAAATTGGAATTAATTTTAGAATCAGTTTCTTCAATTTGGTAAAAGATGTTGTTTTTAGCGTCAAAAACATGGTCGTTTATGCAAAACGGTAGCAAATAACATATAATTTTACTCTGTTTTTGAGATCTTTAACAGATAATAAACGATGTGCCTAAAACAGCTTGGTCAACAAAACTTTGCTATTTATGACCAAGTCAACGAAAAGTTTGTGATTAAAATGACATCTTGAAAGTTGGTGATTAAAACATCCTAAATTTGAAAGTTTGGGATTTTTATGACATTTTTCCCGTTTTATTTTGTTGATCTGTTTCGTGTTAAACCAAATTTTATGTTCTAAAATCTCCCAAAGTCCTGGAAGATTCTTTTTAAAATCTCACCAACTCACACAAAATATTTCTCTTAAAAAAAGAATGCAACAGGCTGTTCAAAAAAAGAATCCAACAATCTCACCAAATGTCTACAAAACCCACAGTGGTATTGGATTCTAATTTATAAAAAATTTTGAAGAGTTCAACAAAATCATTAAAAGTGAATAAGTGAAAGATTGTTAAAGATTGTTAATATTTATTAAAGTGAAAGATTGTTAAAGATTGTTAAAAATTGTTAAAGATTGTTAAAATGAATAAGTGAATAAGTGAAAGATTGTTAAAGATTGTTTTTGTTGATTAGTTTTCTAAAATCTTGTAAAGTGCTCCAAACAATCCCTTTATTTTTGTAATATTTTCCATGACTTTATTTTGTAAAGAAAATGTCTAAAATCATGAACCAATAACATAATAATTGAATTCATTAACAATCCTGGATTCTTTTGTTTTAATTGAATAACACAAATTTTTTAATGACTTTATAAAAGTTTGAACAATTAACCCAAATTTGTTAAGATTTTAAATGACTTTTTACAAATCACAAACTAATAACACTAAACTTTAACAGAGTTTAATAAAATCTTGATCTAATAACAACATATTCTACATAACATTTAAAATCTTTGAAACTCTATTCAAATCTCAAACGAATAACCCCCACTAGAATCTCCTAGATCCCACAAAATCCTTTGAAATCTTTAGTTCAATACACCATCTTGTGTTAGATATGAGCAGGCTGGGCAAGAAAACCCTACCAAAAAAAAACAAAAACCAATTAGCTGATTCAATTTGGTTTTGGTTTCCTTTCCATACTTGTTTGGTTACAATTGTTAGAATAATTTCGTTTTGTTTTAATATCACACACATACATAGGCCTGTTTTAAAAAAAGTGAAAATAGACCAATTTAACACAAATTTGGTAATTAATTGCTAGATTAACGCTCTATTCTACTCTTTTACTAAAATGACACAAATTTATGTAAAAAGACTAAACGCCCTTAAAATGTTAATTTTTTTTTTTTTAAATCAAAAATAGAAAAGAAGTAAATAAAAAACAGAAAATCCATAATGTGAAATAAGGGAAAAAAAATAATAAGAGAGACGATGAGGAACAAGACGTTGCGGGATGGTGAAAATCAACGGTGAGTCTAATTAGTCACGTTATGGTTGTGGCCAGTTCCTTTGAAGGTGGATGAGCCAATTCAAGACAGATCCGAGAAGAGAAAAGAGGGGAAGCAATCTAAGTTCTATAGCCAGCATTGTTGTGTTGTGGCTGTGTGTTGTTATCGGAAAAGAGAACTAGATGTCGGGAGGGGAGAGAGAGCGAGTTGTGGGGAGGATATAGAGAACGAGTTGTTGAGGTGGTGGTCGACCACCAATGGCTCTGTTAGTCACTCCATGGCTGTGGCAAGCCTCGATGGGGGTGGAAGAACAAAGCCGGAGTGGATAGAAGTGAAGAAGAGCAAGAAAGTGAAAGGAAATTGGAGATAAAGGCAGTGTGGAGGAACCAACTTTTAGGGCTCTTCAACGCTGGAGCTAAGACTAGTACAGCAAGCTGAAGAGACTAGCGTGATCTCCAACAAACCAAAATCCATAGCAACTGAAAGAGCTTCAATAAGAGTTAAACTCGAGGAGTTATGCACGTTACTTCCTGGCCAAATAATTGCTGGAAAAAGATGTGAAATGTGGGCTAAGTATGAACCCTAGAAACTGTATATATCCAATATACAAATCTGTCACCATTATATTAAATATAAAAATCTGTCTTAATATTAAAAAATTTGTTGTTACTGTAGTTATATCTAATAAATATTTTATCAAACAACAGATTTTTGATATCCAAAAACAAAACTGTCATAACTTAAAAAAATATGTCATAACATATAGTTTTAATGTAGGTCAGTTTAGCAATTTTTAAAAAACATTAATAAGTCTGTTATCAATCGACAGATTTTTCGTTAAACTTAAAAATTCTGTCGTAACCTGAAACAAATCTGTTAGAACTAGACGTCAAACTAGTAATTATTTTTTCTTTTAAAAAGCTGTCACAGTATGACAGATTTTTAACAAAATAATAAATCTGTTGCAACAGTGAAAAATAAATCTGCCACATATTATAACAAGTTTTTCTAATATTATGAAATTTTGTCGTGTCTTAATACATAAGTCTGTCGTGAAAAAAAAATCTGCCGTTAAAAATAAATCTGTCATAACACTCTTCAAATAAATCTGCCAGCCAAAGTAAGTCTGTCAGAGAAAATCTGCTATAGACAAAAAATTCTGCCGTTCAAAACATATCTGTCACAACTAGTCCGACAAACTTTATATAAAAATTTTAATTTTTAAAAAATTGCTGAGAATTTTAGTCAAGGGTGAAATTGACTTTTTTCCTAACAAAGCAATAAAAGGTATTTTAGGTATGAAAATAACCCAATTAACCCTCAAATTTTATGAGTTAGTTTAGCAATTAACTCTTTAATTTGGGTCAAACTAGTCTTTTCCCTTAAAAAACTCATTTACTTTTTTTTTTTTTAGTTTCTAATTTTTGTTTAATATCACTTGTTTGGTTAGCATTCTTTTTTTTTGCAATATTTGTTTCCTCTTCTTGGTGATATATAACCTCTTCTTTAGTGATATACTAGGTTCGGACCCACACGTACGTGCGGGATTATGTTTATAGACTAATTTATTTTAGTAGTCATAATCAAACTCATATTAATTGAGATTTTAGTTTGATTTTTTTGGTTTAGTTTATTAATATTTGAAAATTTAAAATAATAATGGGTTCACCAATATTTTAAAATTCGGAACAACATAATGGTTGGACTGACAACAAACTAAATCAGACAAATGATTGGTTAGATTCTATTAAATTAGTGAACTATCAAATCAAATATATAACCGCTAACAACGATGAATACCCGTTTGAGAACAAATACAAATATTTAGGGGTGGACGTAATTCTCTTTCCGTTTTATCATATTCCATCATGTTCTACACCCGTTCTCAAATTTCCGTTGCATAAAAGAAAACATTCTCAATATGGGACATTCCGAATATGGGACCAATTTTTATTTTCGATCAAAAACATACATTCTCAAACTCTCGTATAGAACAAACATAAATATAAATATAATTCATAGTATATTTATATCATATGTTATAATAAAAATATTACAAAATTAATTGACTTCTTTATTCTTATTATATATTATATGCTTCATTGTTAAAGATAAGTTATAAATGGGGAACATATGCATGTATATTTTGGACATTCTATGTCCACCGAATGTAAATTTTTGTTATATAATAATTTTTTTAATTATTATTCGTTTGAAAAATATTTATATTAGTTCAGCGGATAAGAGATTGGGAAAAGAATATTCGTATTTGGTTGTCAAAAAAAAAAGAGAAAGCTTCTAACGGGATATCCATTTTTCCATTTGATTATTTAATTTTTACAAAATTATTACAAAATAAATGGAAATTACACAAACTTTCTTTATATTTTTAAAAAACATTATCTTTTTTTTTAATCCAAAAATAGCTTAATTCTACAAAATATATGTTCTTAAATTAACTCTTACCAAAATTATTAAGAATTTAAAATTTTAATGTTGTTATCTAAATTTTCTAACCTCATGTGGTATTTTTTGGAGTAGTCTTGTTTTTTAATTTTATAGACTTTTAAAGATAATGATGACTTAAAAACAAATTTCAAGGTACTCATGTTATACAATTTTACTGCCATGTGTGTTGTTTTTTTTCTTTTCCATATACATAATGCTTATAGTGTCATTTTAATAAAGACTGTTCACATCATATATTTGAAAAAATAAGAAAAATAATATAATTTAATACATACAGCTGATTATAAATTTACAAAACAGTCATGGAAGATTAAATTGTACTTTTATTTGTTGGTTTCGAAAGTGAATTGATAATGTTAATGTAAGGCTCAACTACATGCCCTAATAAGAATTTTCTTAAATAAATCTATATAAAACTGAAGAAAACAAACACTACTATAGTATTTTGTGACTTATCAGGTTCATATAAAAAATGTGGACTTCTATTAAGCAATCAAATGTAATTTTCTCGTTTTGGAGATGATATGTCAACTGGATGAATATCCGTTTATACCACAATCCCTTATATACAATCTCAAGGTAAAAGATGTATGCTTTCAAAAAAGATCTTGATTTGTATATGCTTATGTACACGATAGAAAATTATAAGTTTAATAATTCATACGAATAATAAATGATAAATAGGACGTAGAACATAGTATTGGTGAACTAAAAAAAGAATATAGTAGATTTTAGCAAGGTATATGCATATATGCAAACTTAAATACAGAGACACATACATTTTTTTTTTTTTTTTGCAGAAACAAAGAGATAGAAAAATAGTGCTAGAATGGTGTATATGATATGTGAATGTTAAATCGATTACTCTATTTATAGGCTGGAAAGAGTTTGCTAAACATTTTTTACTTTTACGTTTAAAACAACAAAAATCTATCAAAAAATCTTTTAAAAGCTTATTTATTATTCAGTTAATGCATATATAATATGTTTGAATCTATATGGATGATTAGATTTGGATAATGAATTAATTGTCTAGATTTTGCAAGTCCTATTAAACCGATGAGAGTATATATATATAAGGTTAGTTTTAGAAATAATCCCTAAATTTTAGTTATTTGGTAAACTAATTACTGATTTATTTAAAGATTTCTTAAAATAAATCATCTGTTTAAATTATAGTTAACTTATTTTCATATTACTATTAGAAATTAATTAGATACAGTTGTTATTGGAAATCTTGTTAAACGATAAGTTTTATTAATTGCAAAAATATCTTATTATTTTATAAAATTATAATAACTATATAAAATAAAATTCAAGGAATTGTTAATATAAATAATATTATTTTTGTTATAATATTTAAAATTGTCATTTTGTAATCTTAATTGGCTATAGTTTTTTATATAGTGATGGTATGTCAAATATTTGAATTTATTATTTGTAATTAATATAATTTCATAAAATATAGGAATGTATCTTTTATAGTTAATATAGTTTCCTAAAATACTGGAAGAGTTCATCATTTATTTTTTTAATAATTGTTACCATTGTTTTAGGGAAGTTTAATTATGAAAGAGATAATTATTTATTTCTTATATAATTGTTACTATTGTTTTAAGGAATTTTAATTTTTTTTATTTTAATTATGTAGGCAAGTTGGTCTGTTTGCCAACATGGATATATGTATGTTTTTTGGTTTTTTTTATCCCTAAGTGTGCTTCCATGTATAGATGTGTTTTTTTTTAGTCTATTTTAATAGTATAGATGTGTTTTTTTTTTAATCCATGCTCCCCATCTAATAGTATAGATACGAGTCAGGTCTCTGTACTTTTTGTGTAGTGAAACTGATTACAATGTTTGACATCTTGATCAATGTTCTATAACTGAGCTATTTATGGGTGCTTTAGTTGTACGTCATATAACTCACATTCATTGTTTTACGTCTTTTACTAATTAATTTTTAATTATTTGTCAACAACATTATCCAAATTTTTAATTATTTGTCAACAACATTATCCATTTAATTGAGATTAAGTAAAGTTCTCCTTGATTCCCCTAATATATAGGACAATTCAAAGACGACATGAGAACCACCTAAATGATAGATTTCTTTGCCTATGCTCTCCAGACGGACATGTACGTTGATCGTGAGGCTTAAGCGAAACTTCAATTAGTTATATTTTGAAGAAATTTGTAGCATACATAACGACGATGAGGATATGTTATCCATGTGATTCTTTTAAATCTTGAATTCTCATATTATACTTTTTGTTTTTCCAATAGTGTTGTAAGAAATTCCAAATTATTCATTACTCGCAATTGGTTCAAGTGACGTCAAGTAAATGGTAATACCATGTTGACACTCTAAAATGTCTTATACGGGTTTACTCTCTCTCAAATCCTCTTAAAGGGGTGTAGGGAGTTTAGAAGAATTTGAACTTTTTTTAAAGTTACATGTTATTCAATTAATAATTTTTAAATATTTTTCTAAATCTTATGTTACTGAAAATGAAATCATTGTAAATCATCTGCAGTTTTATATTATTTAATGCAATGATTTATAAAAACTTGTCAAATCCACACGTCATTCAAAAACTAGGTGGCTATACTGAACTCAGCATTTTGTATGATTTAGTCGAAAATGTATATCAATAGATTTTCTTATCAGCGTTAGTTTTGCTTCTCTCCTCGAAAGATGTCACTTACTTGAGCATTTGGAAAGATACATATTTGTGTTATTTCTAAAAAACAAAGGGTGTGACTGGTGACAAAAACAAAACAGTACAAGTGGTACAGTTTTGAGTTTTTATCAGTCACAAAAACTTTACTAAAAACTTTATTAAAAACCTTTACTATCAGTTTTTTGTACAGCTTTTATGTACAACTTTTTATTACAGCTTTGCATTATTCTCTAAAAGCTTACGGCTCCAGCTTATAGTTTTTTTGTACAATTTTGGATACGTTACCAGTCAGACTCAAAAAGTTTTTTTTGGTTTATGTGTCTCCAGGTAATAATGTTACAAAAGGATCTAATACTTGATTTGGTTTATGTGTCTCCAGTTTTTTTTGGTTTAATAGCATCTAGTACTTGATTTGCTTCAAGTTGGAATAGACTATTACAAAAGGACTTACGACTTTGTTCGTTATGAACTCATGATTATGTATGTTATATTAGTTGTTATTGGGCCTTGCCATATTTTTATACGAGTAGTAAAAATGCTCAGAGAACAGGGAGACACCATCCGTATACTTACTTACCAAGAAGTGACCTCGCATCCCAGAGAGATAAGATAACGTAGGCAGCTGCCCAAATAAATCAGAAAAGACTCAAAGGAAGCATGTCGAAAACATCTGAAAAATATTTTTTTTGGTCGGAAGTATTATTCAAACTAAAAAATAAAAAGTATTATACACAGACACTACGTAAGCTAGATAGGCCACGAGCATCATCCAACATAAAAGAAATAACAGAATTCGGACCAGAGTTCAACGAATGAAAGCCTAACGGTAAACTAAATGGATAATTGGCCAACACATCGGCAAGACGGTTAGCTTCTCTATACACATGAAAAATGCGGACTATCTAGTCCCTCGATAGAAAACCGTAGCACAGACGTACTAGGAAAGACAGTGGATATGTATCACTAATCCCTGTCATAAGAAAACTCTAACATCTAAAAAATATTAAATTCGAAAACTTGGTCCCAATACTGAAAGCTCAACGTTTAAAATTTTTGGCGCAAGAAAATTGTGGAGGTGGCTCAACTTTTTGTAGACAACCATGTTCCATATCAATATATTTTGGTATCATTGTATGTCATGATAGTCCAGTAAATTAAAGAATTCATTTTCCAATTAGGAGATCAAGATTCGAATCATCCCACTGCAATTTCAATCATAGTTTATCAATATAAAAACTGCAAATGGTAAAACTATGTAACACTCCATATATATATTCCAAGAATTAGTATGTGTTCTTAGCTAGATATATATATCTTTGGTTAGAGAAAAAAAGATAGTACATCATAAATATTCGGCTTACGCCATGCAAGTCAATCATCCAACAATTTCTTATTAACTTTCTGACGTTTGTTATTTATTTATATAAATATAGATGAAGTTTGGACTTCCAAGTTCTAAGAAACTACAAGCAAACCCCACAATTTTGTCTACATTTACACAAACTGATAATATTGTTTCATATATCACAAGAGATAATGTTATCTATCTTAACAGAAGAATATTTTTTTCTAAAAAAAACTTTCTCGTATAAAAACATATTTGTCATATGTTTTACCGATTTATTAGACGTCCTAGTTCAGTAAAATTAAAGCACTCTTCACTAAAGATTTTTGAGAAAACAGTGGGTGTGTTGGTAAGAATTTCAAGAAGTTTCGACAGCATTTCTAAAGTATAGTTTACCAACTTTTC
>NC_025704.1:15203882-15210802 GCF_000633955.1 Camelina sativa
GTTCTATAACTGAGCTATTTATGGGTGCTTTAGTTGTACGTCATATAACTCACATTCATTGTTTTACGTCTTTTACTAATTAATTTTTAATTATTTGTCAACAACATTATCCAAATTTTTAATTATTTGTCAACAACATTATCCATTTAATTGAGATTAAGTAAAGTTCTCCTTGATTCCCCTAATATATAGGACAATTCAAAGACGACATGAGAACCACCTAAATGATAGATTTCTTTGCCTATGCTCTCCAGACGGACATGTACGTTGATCGTGAGGCTTAAGCGAAACTTCAATTAGTTATATTTTGAAGAAATTTGTAGCATACATAACGACGATGAGGATATGTTATCCATGTGATTCTTTTAAATCTTGAATTCTCATATTATACTTTTTGTTTTTCCAATAGTGTTGTAAGAAATTCCAAATTATTCATTACTCGCAATTGGTTCAAGTGACGTCAAGTAAATGGTAATACCATGTTGACACTCTAAAATGTCTTATACGGGTTTACTCTCTCTCAAATCCTCTTAAAGGGGTGTAGGGAGTTTAGAAGAATTTGAACTTTTTTTAAAGTTACATGTTATTCAATTAATAATTTTTAAATATTTTTCTAAATCTTATGTTACTGAAAATGAAATCATTGTAAATCATCTGCAGTTTTATATTATTTAATGCAATGATTTATAAAAACTTGTCAAATCCACACGTCATTCAAAAACTAGGTGGCTATACTGAACTCAGCATTTTGTATGATTTAGTCGAAAATGTATATCAATAGATTTTCTTATCAGCGTTAGTTTTGCTTCTCTCCTCGAAAGATGTCACTTACTTGAGCATTTGGAAAGATACATATTTGTGTTATTTCTAAAAAACAAAGGGTGTGACTGGTGACAAAAACAAAACAGTACAAGTGGTACAGTTTTGAGTTTTTATCAGTCACAAAAACTTTACTAAAAACTTTATTAAAAACCTTTACTATCAGTTTTTTGTACAGCTTTTATGTACAACTTTTTATTACAGCTTTGCATTATTCTCTAAAAGCTTACGGCTCCAGCTTATAGTTTTTTTGTACAATTTTGGATACGTTACCAGTCAGACTCAAAAAGTTTTTTTTGGTTTATGTGTCTCCAGGTAATAATGTTACAAAAGGATCTAATACTTGATTTGGTTTATGTGTCTCCAGTTTTTTTTGGTTTAATAGCATCTAGTACTTGATTTGCTTCAAGTTGGAATAGACTATTACAAAAGGACTTACGACTTTGTTCGTTATGAACTCATGATTATGTATGTTATATTAGTTGTTATTGGGCCTTGCCATATTTTTATACGAGTAGTAAAAATGCTCAGAGAACAGGGAGACACCATCCGTATACTTACTTACCAAGAAGTGACCTCGCATCCCAGAGAGATAAGATAACGTAGGCAGCTGCCCAAATAAATCAGAAAAGACTCAAAGGAAGCATGTCGAAAACATCTGAAAAATATTTTTTTTGGTCGGAAGTATTATTCAAACTAAAAAATAAAAAGTATTATACACAGACACTACGTAAGCTAGATAGGCCACGAGCATCATCCAACATAAAAGAAATAACAGAATTCGGACCAGAGTTCAACGAATGAAAGCCTAACGGTAAACTAAATGGATAATTGGCCAACACATCGGCAAGACGGTTAGCTTCTCTATACACATGAAAAATGCGGACTATCTAGTCCCTCGATAGAAAACCGTAGCACAGACGTACTAGGAAAGACAGTGGATATGTATCACTAATCCCTGTCATAAGAAAACTCTAACATCTAAAAAATATTAAATTCGAAAACTTGGTCCCAATACTGAAAGCTCAACGTTTAAAATTTTTGGCGCAAGAAAATTGTGGAGGTGGCTCAACTTTTTGTAGACAACCATGTTCCATATCAATATATTTTGGTATCATTGTATGTCATGATAGTCCAGTAAATTAAAGAATTCATTTTCCAATTAGGAGATCAAGATTCGAATCATCCCACTGCAATTTCAATCATAGTTTATCAATATAAAAACTGCAAATGGTAAAACTATGTAACACTCCATATATATATTCCAAGAATTAGTATGTGTTCTTAGCTAGATATATATATCTTTGGTTAGAGAAAAAAAGATAGTACATCATAAATATTCGGCTTACGCCATGCAAGTCAATCATCCAACAATTTCTTATTAACTTTCTGACGTTTGTTATTTATTTATATAAATATAGATGAAGTTTGGACTTCCAAGTTCTAAGAAACTACAAGCAAACCCCACAATTTTGTCTACATTTACACAAACTGATAATATTGTTTCATATATCACAAGAGATAATGTTATCTATCTTAACAGAAGAATATTTTTTTCTAAAAAAAACTTTCTCGTATAAAAACATATTTGTCATATGTTTTACCGATTTATTAGACGTCCTAGTTCAGTAAAATTAAAGCACTCTTCACTAAAGATTTTTGAGAAAACAGTGGGTGTGTTGGTAAGAATTTCAAGAAGTTTCGACAGCATTTCTAAAGTATAGTTTACCAACTTTTCTTTAGAGTTGTGGCTACATCACATTATGGTCTTAAATGTTTTCTGGCTTTTGTTTTTTGAAAAGAAAAAAAAAATATTCATTTGCATCCATTCAAGATTTTGTAAAAATAGTTTTCGAATCTTGTTTTTGGAAATCTATATTATTATTTTCACAGCAACTTTAGCAAATAAGGCTTCAAGTTGAGAACTATTTACAAGCATGCCATTATAATTAAAACATTTTTTAAAAAAAAAATCGAATAACCATTAAATTAATTACTCAAATCTTAATCAATCTACCAAACAAGAAAATGATAATAAATCATAATCTCATTGATGCTACGTAAAATCATAATCTCATTTATTGGAATGAATATTCTTAGTTTAGGAAAACCATATTTGAAAAAATCAAACAAGGAAATCTTTTATTAATCCGAAATTTCTTTTGAAGATATTCTATCAACAGTGTTAACTTCGATTCTTAATCTAATAAGAATTTAGATTCCCATTTTTTAAAATATTAATATTGATATATATATATATATATATAAACTTAATAAAAAATTTAAAATATTATGAATTGTAAACTTAAAATAGTTTAAAATACTATACAATCTGATTATATAGTTGACGGGTTATAAAGAGGACGGGTTGGATCATTAACTTTGTGCTAAAACACGGATTAAATCCTTATTTTATTATTTGTCAACAGTACTAATATTAAAATATTTAACATATCAAATTAAGTAGATTTAACTAAAATTAGGAAAAATGTGACTTAATCACATCTTATAAATTACTTCTCATGTATTTAGATCCCCTTATTTTGTTCTAATAATTAAGAATTCAAATAGAATCCGAAATAATAAACAAAACAAACTACATATAACATTTAGCAACACAAATGGCATGATAATTTAGTTATTATTCTGTTTACAAGACATCCAATATTTAACAAACAAATACAAAATAAATTATAAATATAATAAAATTTATATGCAACGCTTACACAAATCCCATAATACTAAACTAAACTTATACATATGACAAATGAAATAACACAAAATTATATTAGTCTTGAAAACATTTTTATGAATTTAACTAATAACAATATGTTAATAANAAATATTCTATCAACAATGTTAACTTCGATTCTTAATCTAATAAGAATTTAGATTCTCATTTTTTTAAAATATTACTATTGATATATATATATATATAAACTTAATAAAAAATTTAAAATATTATGAATTGTAAACTTAAAATAGTTTAAAATACTATACAATCTGATTATATAGTTGACGGGTTATAAAGAGGACGGGTTGGATCATTAACTTTGTGCTAAAACACGGGTTAAATCCTTATTTTATTATTTGTCAACAGTACTAATATTAAAATATTTAACATATCAAATTAAGTAGATTTAACTAAAATTAGGAAAAATGTGACTTAATCACATCTTATAAATTACTTCTCATGTATTTAGATCCCCTTATTTTGTTCTAATAATTAAGAATTCAAATAGAATCCGAAATAATAAACAAAACAAACTACATATAACATTTAGCAACACAAATGGCATGATAATTTAGTTATTATTCTGTTTACAAGACATCCAATATTTAACAAACAAATACAAAATAAATTATAAATATAATAAAATTTATATGCAACGCTTACACAAATCCCATAATACTAAACTAAACTTATACATATGACAAATGAAATAACACAAAATTATATTAGTCTTGAAAACATTTTTATGAATTTAACTAATAACAATATGTTAATAATAAAACAAATTTGAAAACTAAAAATAACAATTTGTCCCGCGGTGTACCGCGGGTTAAAATCTAGTTCTAATAATTTTCATTGATAATCTGAAAGCCATCTTATTTGAGTTTTTCAGTTTTCCTAAAAAAAAAATTCTTAACGTGCGTTCCAGATTTTCATTGGTTTTAATTTCTTTATTAGTTATTTCCTTTTATTTTCTTCAAAATTCAAAAACCAAAAACTAACATCTAAAATCCAAAATTATGATCTAAAAACTATTTAAAAACTAATAACCATTCATGGCCAATATGTTCACTGTTTCTGTTTCTTTTTCTCTTTTTTTTTTCCTCTCAGAATCAACTATTTAAAACCCTTTCTATGCTGAAGTAAACAAAAAATAAAAATCGAAACACCAACCCTTATAGTAAGTAGTTAATTTGGCAATTGCATTTAATAATTAATAAAGTATCCTTTTTCTGGCCGTCGTTGTATGTTCCTTCGTCCCCAATTCAACTTCGTTGACAAGAAAAAAAAAAAAAAAAAAAAAAAAAAAAAAAAAAAAAAAAAAAAAAAAAAAAAAAAAAAAAAANAAAAAAAAAAAAAAAAAAAAAAAAAAAAAAAAAAAAAAAAAAACCAGAGTTCTCATTTAACAAAGCAAACAATGTTTTGTTTTAAAATATATTAACCAATGAATTGTGAATAAGCTTGCACGAATTAGCAACTTGCTTTAAAGAAAGAATAGTTATGGTTTTATTCGCTTTGTTAATATAACGAACTGAAAACGAAATCACAACTATCGACAATTGACTAATTGATCAGAAGAAAAAGGCACAAAACAAAACTCTCCACACTTTGTATTCTACAACAACACACCCAGAAGTCTAAGCCAAACATTCAAAGCGATATCTCAAGCAAAACAAGATGATTAAGGCAAGTATATCTGTATTCAACAACAAACAATTCAATAGGTTTACGTGTTCTTCTTTGATTGATATTACAAGATATCTCATGTTTTTCGAATGCAGCAAAAGATCCTGATAAGAGTCACTATGACAGATGACAAAACTAGAGCAAAAGCAATGACAAAAGCAGTTCAGTTTAAAGGTAAGAAGAAGACCTTCTCACAACCAACCTTTGTTGCATTTAACGCTTTATGAAAATGGTGTTATAGGTGTGTCAGCCGTGGAAATAAAAGGCGATCACAGGAACCAGATAGAGGTAACTGGTGTTGAAGTAGATATGATCCCCCTCATCAAAAAACTAAGAAAGGAGGTAGCATTTGCAGAGCTTGTAAGCGTGACCAAAGTCGAACCTCCAAAGAAAGAAGAGGAGAAGAAGGGAGGGGATGGAAAAGATGCAGCAGGGGGAAAAGACGGTGACAAAAAAGGTGGCGAGAAGAAAGGGACAGATGATAAGAAAGGAACAGATGACAAGAAAGGAACAGATGATAAGAAACCACCTCCAGTGCCAACACCTGTGCCGTGTTATCCATGGCCTCAGGGATACGGTGTGCCTTCCTCCTATCCCCAGGGATACGGTGTGCCTTCTGCTTTTCCTTACCCGTGCAATCCCTACAATTATATGGGTGAACCAGTTTTCAACCACGAACCCAAGTGCACAATCTTGTGATGAAATGGAGATTGCAGAGGAAGATCGATGGAGCATGATAGACAATGTTTTTCTTTGTAAAGAATCAATGTGTTTACTTATTTAGTCATATGAATAAAACTCTGTGGGAAGTTCCAAATCAACTTACTGCTATCACAACATGATACTCTTTAATCTTTATGCATTGCCTAGTAAATATTTTGTATAAGAACCACCATCATAGCATTTGGCCAACAACATGTTTCCTTCATTTCATAAACTGTCCAAAAAGCACAACTTTGGTAACACTCACTAGCTAGGATTCGTTTTCTTTTATCCAAAATTAGTCACTGACCTTAAAGATAGTATAGTAACCAACAAAGGTTAGATGATGGAGAGTCACAGTGTTCTTCCCCTTCAGAGTCAGTTAAACAAGCTCACATCAACACCTACAAGCAACATCAAAGAACACCACCAATATTGTAAAGAATGTCTCAAACCCTGAAACTTTTAACATATGAACTTAAGACAAATTGGATTGTATGGAGACAAATTAGGTTTTTACGAACGGAATGAATTTTACAACCGCGAGTCAGATATTACCTGACAAGAACCGAAGAAGCAGACGAAACGTTGTGAATGAGGGAGGACCCGACTCGACCCGACCCGAGATTGGCTTTCGGTTTATCCCTCTGGCGATCTCGCTTTCAGAGATCTAAGAATTATGTTGAAGATATCATTGCCAATCCACTGTTGCATTGTATGGAGCCTCGTTTCCTACTACCGGCGGTGAGAAACTATAAGAATCCATGTTCGAGAGCCTTAACGGCGGTGATTCCTTCCCTGGAATCGGAGCTCCGACGGCGAAGGTTGAAATCGGTTCGTTTTGGACTGCTCATCATCTGATGGGATCGGATAATTCGGTTATTCAGATAGTTTGGAATTTGAGAAGCGTGACCGAAAATAACCGAATTAAATAACGGTTCGGTTATTTGGATAGTCTTTTTTTTTTTTTTTTTTTTTT
>NC_025704.1:15211205-15246422 GCF_000633955.1 Camelina sativa
TTTTTTTTTTTTTTTTTTTTTTTTTCAACACCAACTTTGGTTCACCAAAACCATATTACACTTGGTTTGTCCACCATTAAAGCAAGCTTACCCAATTTGGCTTTAGAGATTAGTTTAGGGTCATAATTCTGAAAAGAAAGAAACTCCTTTATTATCCTATCAACCACATAATTACAACTTCTTAGCATATGACCGGGTGGAATGGTCTTTCCTAGAACGTCTCATGCGTAAGTTGGGTTTTGACAGTAAGTGGATTTCGATGATGATGTGTTGCATAACTTCAGTTTCTTATAAAGTGCTCATTAATGGGGAAGCAAAAGGAAATATAATCCTTTCAAGGGGATTACGCCAAGGCGACCCGCTTTCCCCGTTCCTGTTCATTATATGTACTGAAGCTTTGATTGCTCAAATCCATGGTGCGGAAGCAGAAGGATGTATCACTGGACTAAAAATAGCATAAGGGAGCCCTCCTGTATCACATCTTCTGTTCGCTGACGATAGCCTTTTCTTTTGCCGAGCAGATATCCAGCAATGTGCTGAGCTTTTAAAGATCATCAACAGCTATAGAGCAGCATCGGGACAACAACTAAACAGAGAGAAGTCGGCTATCCTTTTTGGTAATAAAGTTAATCAGAATTTTAAAGCTGAGCTGAAAAGAGCGATAGGAATCTTCAAGGAAGGTGGCATGGGAACGTATTTATGACTCCCTGAAACGATTTGCGGGTCGAAATAACAGGTATTTGCCTTTGTACAGGATAGATTGAATGCCAGGATCAACTACTGGTCGGCAAAATTCCTCTCTAAGGGTGGCAGGGAGGTGTTAATTAAATCGGTTGCACAAGCCTTACCAACCTATGTCATGTCCTGCTTTCTCCTGCCACAACATATTGTCAACAAGCTGCGAGGAGCGATCGCTAGATTCTGGTGAAGTACAAAAAACAATAATAAGGGTCTGCATTGGGTGGCATGGGACAAAATCAGTATCCCCATAGAAAAGGGCAGACTTGGTTTTCGAGATCTGAAGGAATTTAATCTAGCATTACTGGCAAAACAGCTTTGGAGACTCTTGCAGTACCTGGACTCTCTCCTGTGTCATTTACTAAAAGGAAGATATTTTAGATACTCAAATCCCATGGATGTGGTGAAAGCAAACTCTCCTTCGTTTGGATGGCGTAACATAATGGCAGCAAAACCTCTTCTTCAGCAGGGTCTTCGGAAAAACATTCGTTCAGGTTTTAATACACAAGTCTGGACAGACAACTGGATTCCCACTGTACCAGCGAGACCAGCGAAAGACTGCGGTTCTACAAGGGATCCAAACCTTTACGTCAACCACCTGATAAATTTTGAGTCAAAGACGTGGAAATTGGACATGTTGAATACTCTGATGGACCCGAGAGATATCCCTCTTATTACATGCCTAAAGCCAAGCAGTCGATTTATGGTAGATGATTATGTATGGAGTTTTACAAAATCAGGACAATATACTGTTAAATCGGGTTATGTTCTTGCAACGCAAGTCAACTTTGAAGTCCTAGAACCGAGTACTACCAAGCTAAAGAGCCAGGTATGGAAAACAAAAACCTCAAGAAAAATTAAACATTTTCTTTGGCAGGCCATTTCAGGGTGTATAGCAGCCAATAGCAGACTGGTAGAACGTCATTGTGGCACTGATAGATCTTGTCCCAGATGTGGTGATGAGGAGGAATCCATTAATCATATCTTATTTATGTGTCCACCGGCTCTACAGGTTTGGGCACTATCCAACATTGCAACGCCTCCGGGATGTTTCTCGTGTAACTCCATTTATGCAAAGGAACAGGGAGCAACAGAGGAGCAGTTAGAAGCTTTCCCTTGGATAGTATGGTACATATGGAAGTCACGGAATGATAAATTGTTTAATGGCAAGGATATTTCCCCTCTAGATACGTTGAATCTTGCCCTCTCGGAGGCGAAGGAGTGGAGAGTAGCACAATGTGTAGCCTCTTATGAGGATTCTGACGATAGTCAACAAGGTGACGGAGAGGAAGAGGGACCAGTGCTAGGTGATATTCGATGTCAGGTTGATGCTTCTTGGGAGGCTAAAGACCTCTCTGCAGGCCTGGGTTTCGTCTTGATGAGCCAACCACCGATTTATGGCCTGAAGAACACGCAGAGACACCTCTCGGTTCTACATTCTGAATTGGATGCTCTTCTCTGGACAATGGACGCAGTACTTCAACGGGGTATGAATTCAGTGCATTTTGAGACAGACTGTGCGAGTATTATCAAAATCATTGATGAACTTGAGGAATGGCCAAGTTTTTCCACGGAGTTAGATACTTTTTCTGTTTTGAGATCAAAGTTTTTGAATTTCTCCATTTCTCACATTCCTAGAACTATTAATGTCCGTGCTGATCGCCTTGCAAAAGGTGCTCGAACACGAGGTTCTTTATTTTCCCATGTAAACTCTCAGGTTCCGGAGTGGTTGGTATTAGAAACCAACCTTCTCGACCTAGTTTAATAAAGTATGGGGTTTTTGAGGTAAAAAAAAAAATTACAACTTCTTAGGAGAAAATAATTTTAAACTCATTAGACTACATGTATTGCTAAAATTATTAAAAAAACGATTTGTATCCTTCTCAGAAGTTTTATATAGTACCACAACTACATAGAATCTGAACCTCAATCTCTGGCCACACAAATCAGAAGTTCTAGTCCAGTTTTCTCGCAATTTGAAAGTTCAAAACCCCATAACACACAAACGTTGAATTTATTGGTTTATGACTTTAACCAATACTAAACCACATAAAACCAACACTAAACCAAACTTAAAGCCTGAACCATCTTCTTCTCCTCTTTCTTCTCTCTTGATGACAAAATAAAGAGATACGTCTCTGTTGTTGGCGTTTTGAACGAGAAGCTTAGAGGAGGAGGAACAAGGAACGATGATGTACTTGCGGCGTTCTACCGTAGAATCTGAGAATGAGAAGAGCTGTTATTGAGCATGATGATGAATCACCGGCAAAGACTGTCAAAATTGAAATTGGCATGAAGAGAAGTATCGATATTGAAATTGAAATTCTACGTTTCGTTGTCGAGAGAACCAATTGAAGAATTTTCCCCAGTGTTTTTGAAAAAAAAAACTTATAAAAACACTTTATTTGAAAGGGAATTGCAGATATATGAAGTTTGATTTAAGTCAATCTCAATTTTGGTCCACTTTTTATGTAAAACTCAATGAAATCAAGAATCAGCAGACTTGGATTAGTGTTGTTGTAAGTGACAACGACTGTAGTAGATGGTTTCCCACACTGATCAGAAAATGAAATAAGTCCTAGGAGAAACCATGACATCGTTCGCGGAGGAGATAAACTTAGTGTTAGTGATGTAGAGTCTCCAAATCAATAACACATAATTTTAACCAAAAAAATTAAATAAATGATTGAAGAACAAATGATTTAATTTGAATATGCAAATCCATTAGAATTAACGATCCAATAACACTTTAAATATTGAGCATTTGAGTTTTGATTGAGTATAATTTGAATATAGTGTGACAATAAAATACTACTATCAAAATTACCGAAAGTGCCCATTGTCAAAAGAAGACGTAACGTACGAAAAGGGTTATAAACGTAAACAATCAGCTGAAAAAAACGAACGGTTCCCGAGACCCCATCGCTACGATAAGAAGCAAAATAAAATGTAAAGATCTTTTCTTTTATTATTTTTTCTCACTTTCCCACAATCACAAGACAACAACAACAAGAAGAAGAAAAAAAAGCAGAAGAAGCCATTAGTCCCAACTCTCACTCCAAATTCTGCCCCTTTCCTCCTCCTCTGATCCACTTGAGATTTGATAGAGAGACTACTACAACAGACAATGGCGTATGTCGCTGTAACTGGGGTTCTAAAGGTACCTTCTGCTTCTGCTTCGAGTTTCCATTCCACCGGCACCAAATCATCCACTGAGGCGGTTCCGACGAGGAGTACTCTTTCTTTCTCCTCCTCTGTCGACGAGAATGATTCACTCAGAGCCATCGTCTCCCGTCGCTTCTGCGTCGGCCGAGAGAGCAGGAATCCGATGATCGTGTCTCCTAAAGCCGTCTCCGATTCTCAGAACTCACAAACTTGTCTCGATCCTGACGCCAGCAGCGTGAGTAGTCAACGTCTTCGTCTTTTTTCTTACGTGTTTATTGTTTAAAGAATGTACTTAGATAGTGTGTATTGAGTAAACCCTAGAAACTCCTTCTTTTTATTTTATGGTGGTACTATTTAATTTGTTTTTTTTTTCAATGGCAGAGTGTTTTGGGGATTATCTTAGGAGGTGGAGCTGGGACTCGTCTTTATCCTCTTACCAAGAAGAGAGCGAAGCCAGCTGTTCCCCTTGGTGCTAACTATAGGCTTATTGATATCCCTGTTAGCAACTGTTTGAATAGCAACATCTCCAAGATCTATGTCCTTACTCAGTTCAATTCCGCCTCTCTCAATCGTCATCTCTCTCGAGCTTATGCCAGTAACATGGGAGGTTACAAGAATGAAGGTTTTGTTGAAGTTCTTGCTGCTCAACAAAGTCCTGAAAACCCCAACTGGTTCCAGGTACAATCAATTCAAAATGCTGGTAATGTATGTCACTTGTGTTTGGCTTGTTTGAATGTGTTTGTGTAACTTGTGTAGGGGACAGCTGATGCCGTGAGGCAATACTTGTGGTTGTTTGAGGAGCATAATGTTTTGGAATATCTGATTCTTGCTGGGGATCATTTGTATCGAATGGATTACGAGAAGTTTATTCAAGCACATAGGGAGACTGATGCTGATATCACTGTAGCTGCATTACCTATGGATGAGCAACGAGCCACTGCTTTTGGCCTGATGAAGATTGATGAGGAAGGACGTATTGTTGAATTTTCTGAGAAACCAAAAGGGGAGCAGCTAAAGGCCATGAAGGTCAAAAAAAAAATAAAAATAAAAATAAACAACTTAACCTCTGTTAGCTGTCTGGTTCATCATGCGGAATTCTAAATAATAATAACCTTCTGATTTCCTGCCTTCTAGGTTGACACAACGATTCTAGGTCTTGACGATAAGAGAGCCAAGGAGATGCCTTACATTGCCAGTATGGGTATTTATGTTGTAAGCAGAGATGTAATGCTCGAGTTACTACGCAACAAGTTCCCTGGAGCTAATGACTTTGGAAGTGAAGTCATTCCCGGTGCCACTGACCTTGGACTGAGAGTGAGTATTCTGATAAACAGACCAAAGACTCCGTTGCTTTTTGGTTTGCTTCGGATTTTGCAGCTTCTTGTAGCTCTGATGATGCTAGTAAAACCCGCTGACTTTAGTGATGTTTTTTGTAGGTGCAAGCTTACCTATATGATGGATACTGGGAAGACATCGGTACTATAGAGGCATTCTATAACGCTAATCTCGGAATCACCAAGAAACCAGTTCCTGATTTTAGGTAAGCAACCTGCATAACCAAGTTGAATATATACAGTCTATTGTACCTCAATGGTGTTTTTAACTTATCTGGTTTCTTGAATGCAGTTTCTATGATCGTTCGGCTCCCATCTATACACAGCCACGTTATTTACCACCGTCTAAGATGCTTGATGCTGATGTCACGGACAGTGTCATCGGAGAGGGCTGTGTTATTAAGGTACAACAAACAGCTTCTGTTCGATATGCTGCTTGACTGACGAACATACTAATTCACCAAAAGGCTTATTAATTTTCGATGCAGAACTGCAAAATCCATCACTCCGTGATTGGACTCCGTTCCTGCATATCAGAAGGTGCTATTATTGAAGATACGTTATTAATGGGAGCTGACTATTACGAGGTAAGAAATCGAAACCCCCCCCCCCCCCCTTGTGTCTTGCCATCAATCCAATTGACAAATAATATCAACCTTTGGTGATAATGGTCTTCTTTTATGACTGTAATTTTGGCTAGACTGCTTCGGAAAAGAGCCTCCTAAGCGCCAAAGGAAGTGTACCAATAGGTATTGGGAAAAATGCTCACATCAAAAGGGCCATCATTGACAAAAATGCACGTATTGGTGACAATGTCAAGGTTAGGCTTTCTATTTGAAAGACATATGATACATATCTTTGTTTCTGCTCTGTTCTTTAAAAGAGTTTGGTCTTAAACTTGGTACAGATCATAAACAGCGATAACGTGCAAGAGTCAGCGAGAGAGACTGAAGGATATTTCATAAAGAGCGGAATTGTAACCGTTATGAAGGACGCCTTAATCCCAGCCGGCACTGTCATCTAAATTACACACATAATTAATGCCTCCTTTGTTTATTTTTCTTTCTTCCTATAAACACAAGCAGAAACACACTTTGATAATGTATAATAAGTTTTCTTTGTGGCTTTTTAAGCCCCAATACATCTACTAGTGTTCTGCTCTTTAGAACGATCGTGATTGTAATTTAAAGCTAATAAGTTGTTCGACAAATATAACTTATGTCAGATGATGATGCACCAAAACACAAATTTTTAAAGCCATTGAATACAGGAACCAGATTTGACTAATAGTGCAGTCCTCTTAGCATATGCAATATATGAAAGAGGGCTCCAATCTGAAAATGAGTGAAGCTACTATATGATAAAGGAACAACCTGCAGACTGTATCTGACTTAATCACTTTGGTTGTTGTGCTGAGTATCAACTTTGGTTACTTGAGCCGATGAAGTTATCTGCTTTTGTCAACAGTACTCAGCATTCAAGATCTAAGTCAGCTCAATGGGACAAAAGTGATATTTTAAAGTTCGGTATGACCGTATGATTATGAACAACCCCGGTTACAATCTTTCTTGACCATTATATAGTCTAATTGAATAGTTTTCATATATACCATACAAATGAATGGAATGGAATGAAAATATCGGACTAGACATAGAAGTAAGAAGAGTGATTGGTATTGTTGTCTCTAGAGAGAATGGAACGTGCCTCAATCACCGAACGAGGAGGTTCCATATCCTTTTCTTGTAGTGAGTTCCCCTGCAGCCTCTGCATCTCTGATGCGAACGTGTCCTCAACTATCTGCACAATTTGATCACAACTCAGTTTCAACCCCAAACACATTCTCTATTTTTTATGGTTTAGTGTTTACAGTTTTTAGTTTCTTACCCCAAGAGCATAGTAAGAGCCTTTGTAGCCTACTTCGTTCTCCTTTCTTCCCTCAAGAAACTTCAATACCACTTGTGCCATTCTATCCCAGAATAGGCGGCACGAAGCTACAAATATCTGACTTGTGAAGACATCATGCAGATTTGAGATTGAGTTTGTGATCTGTGAGCATAGCATCTTCATACGTTCTCGCACTTCGACTTCTCTCTCATTGTCTTTTATCTCATCTAAGATTCTCTTCAGCCTTGTGTTTTTGTTTGATTGCGTCTGAAACCAAAGATTGTTAAAAACATGAATGGATTTAAATGCAGCAGATACGAGGCATTATAAAACTCTTACATTGCTAACAAGTTTATCAACCGCGGCCTGCATGTAGTTTCTGTATTTTGTCCTGAGCAAGACCGTGATTACATTCATCTGTTCCCCAAAAAGTAACCTCTTGTCTTCCACAATAGGAAGACATGAAGCCCATTGTCTCAAGATATCTTCAATTCTGTGATGTAGAACATCAAGAATTCTCTTTATTGTGTTAACGAAAGTTCCAAGCTGAAATCAACAAGAGATAATGATGTTCAGCAAAGATCCTAGTAACAAGAAACTTTTACTAAACATGATCGGTGTTTGGGGCTTACTTGAGTTGGAACAGAATAGAGAACTGATGATTGCCTTCTTGTCAGCTTCTGGACATGCATATTTAGTCTCTTTGGAATGCTGTCCTTTAATGGAATCAAAATGTCATTGTATTGCTTCTCCAGTGATTTTACGATGGCTCTCTCTACAATTGAAGCAGTCTTCCAAAAGAGTACATGAAAAAAATGAATGTGCCTTAGTTAGTCTTGGCAACTATCTGGTAAGCTGGAAATTGATCACTTATATAAATTTGTAGCTTACATTTTCCAAGATCAATGTGTATTGTGGCCATCGACTAATCACCACTTCATATTCTATAAGAGAATCTTTGATTCTATCATACATGTCTTCAGCAAAAGGGGATGTTGAGTGATTTGTTATTACACCAGACCATAGAACCTGCCAAAACAGGCCATCAGATGATAGCTAGGCTTGTTATTTTAAGGATCAACCCAAAATGATCAGGATGCTTACCTTTTCGGCTCTGCATCGGTCAAGTAGTCTAAGTTCCATATCATGTATCCAAACCATTATGTAGTTGTGGAATAACCCCCTAGAATCTACACCACCTTGTACTGGACTGCATATAATAAAATGAAATGGTTAAAGTCTAAAGAGAAGAAGAATGAGTTCCCACAAATATTCTGATTGATTCCAAAATAATAATGTCAAACCTGATTCCCCATGAATCGAGGTTTCTTTCAAAATCAGAAACTGCTAGGAGAAGCTCATTGACATGGGGCAGTGGGCAGGATGGTGGAACTGCTGACAGAAATGCCCTGAGCCGGTTACATAGCTGAGTGCTGTATACATCAGCAGCTATATTTGCTAGGTCGATTGAGCTTGAATAATAAACAAAGTATGAGAACAATAGACCCAAATCAATATCAAGACTCAGAGATGATTATTGGATGAAAACCAGATTACAAATGTATGCTCTTTGTTCAGATTGGATGTTTTACCTTGGGAGTACATGCTCATTGGTGATCTTTATGTCAGTTTCTATTTCGTTTCTTATGTTATGACAAAGACACTTCATCTTCATGTAGGCTGTCGAGATTGTGACGGAATCCAACAGAAAACCTTCAGAGTTGCAGGAAACATACTCGTCGGTTTCAACCATGTGCTTCCGACACCTCTTCTTTGCTGCTGTCTGCAGTAAGATTTTCAAAGAAAATCATGAGCACCATAGTCTTGATATATAATAAAATCAAGCGAACCAATATGTATGAGCCGTGTATATAATTTGAAACCAACAGGTTGAAACTTTCGTAAAATTAGGAAAACTTTGAAGATTGTTAAAATATCTACCTGAAGGTAATTCTTCAAAATTTCTTGTGCTTCAGGAGACAATATGTCATGAAGGAGACTAAAAACCTGAACAGCTGGAGAAAGTGCTTTTGAAGCCGATTCTTGCACGGGACAAGATATGTCTGCCAATCCAGAAGGGCAGTTTTCATCTAAGGACTTGTAGTTCTCAAAAACAGTTGCCATGAGTTTTTCTATCTCTATTTCACAGTCCATGAAGATACTTTTCTGCAAGAAAAGATAAAATGTCAATAACTAGTAACTCTATTGAGCCATGAAAATAATCAAATAAACAAACTTCAAACTAAAATGAACTTTAATCCAAGTCTCTGATTTTGGGGAGATGACAAGAAAATGGAACTACCTCCTGCCTTGTCAGAGTCCTCTCGCTTCGAGCCATTAGGATGGGCACAAGTAACTCATGCACAAGTTGTAAGCAGGTTTTTGTTGGAGTTGCCACATTCATTACATGTGAGAGATATCTGCAAAGTTTAATGCAATATATTTGAAACTCCAGATGAATTATAGGATAGATGCAAGGAAGTCTAAGAAAATATTGAAACGAGTACCTCAACTTGGTATATGAATCGGAAACTCCATAATATTCTGAGAATTCACTTAACAGCCATTTCCAAGAACCATTCAGCCTTAAGTTTTGAGGATGAAATTTTTGGGCACGTGTAGCCGCTTCTAATAGCAAATCATATGCTAGTGTCTCCACAACAGGTGCGCTCTGTGACAGACAAAAATGCAAAACATTAGTAACACAGAATAAAACATATATTCTCTTAGGATTGTTGGAGAAAAAAACCGACCTTTATGTGACAGTCTTCATCAGAAATAGTTGTGCTACCGATAAAGAGCTGGATCTTGCCAACACATTCTTGTTCACCGTGGTATATTGGCCACCATCTAACATTTTCATTCTGAGCAAATGTAGAGTTTTCTTCAGTAAATCTATTTTGCGAAGTACTATAACATTCTCAGTAGTAAAATGGAAAAAAATCAGGGAGGACAGTTAAAGTCATATTTACCGGATTGTCAGTTAAGGATGCAATAGAAATCATTGCTTTTCCTTGAACTGATTTCTTCTTATCTTGAACTTCTATCAGAAGAACGTCACCGTTGGACTCAGGAAAGCTGGATGAGCAGTTGTGAGTAAACTATAAAGCTAAATTCTGGAACTTTCCATGAAATTTTCATTTATTTAACATTATAAATACATGTAGTTCATTTTTTTTATCAAACAACCTCTTGCTTTAGAACACGCATTTACTGATTTTTTAGAGAAATAAAAGAACTTACAAGTCATGGTAACTTCCAGTTCCTGATTGCAAACAGACAGAAGATCCTTGTTCTATTTGACCTCCTTCTGCTGTGCTGTTCATTTGAAGGTAGCAAGAGAATTGTTCTGCAGGTAGAATCACAAGAATAAATCGTGTCATCTCATATCAATAGAGGGCTTATCTAACAAATGTTATCTACCATTTAGTAAGCTGTTTCCAACCAGAGAAAAGAAAAAAAAGGGGCAAATCACAAATTAACAGGCCTAGACAAATTAAATTCGCAACAAAATATCATGTAATTTTTCCATTTAACAAAAGCAAACCTTCTGAAACTGCTGAAAGCGTAGCCTGTTTGATAGAACTCATCCCAGTTTTCACAAGTGATGACACTTGCCGGCAATACTCTGCCCCCATTCCTATTTGAATATTCATTAAACTCCGCAGCGAATCTGTACCACTTAGTTTGCGCTGTGGTATCAATCGAAGTCTCTTTACTAAATCAATCAAGAATTGAAAAGGTATAAACATGTGATTCATACCAGGCAGCTACAAAACTAATCTATTGTATTCAAGTTTTAGCTTACTTATCAGAAAAAGTAAAAATTTACCTTCCACCCGTAACTTTCTGACAACGTTTTTAGACTTTAAGGATGATGTCTTTTGCTCCGCTTTGACATTTTTGTCTTCTTCAGTCGATCGTACACCCCGAGGTTGCAAAAGAAACTTATGCAAACTATAACAAAGAGGACTAGTTCAATAACTCAACGTAAGACAAACAAGTCATATCTCAGGAACCATAAGAAAAAGCATCCCCTACCCAAATGCACCTCGAAGAAGACGGCACTCATCACGCAGAAACTCAGATGCCTCAGTAGAACCCTTAGACCATTCATACAAACATAGTCTAATGCAAGCATCATATGCCAAAAGACTTTGCCAAGCATATTGACCACTGTCATTGGAAATTGACATGAAAACATTTTTGTTAGCTTTAACAATAAAGTTCAAACTCTTTCATTCTAAAGTGTGAAACAAAAACAAGTACTAAACCTGATACTATGGCAACCTAATTCATCCGAGCAAACTTCCCCGATTTTCGCATCTTCCACAGTTTTAGTCTCTTTCACACTACATCAAACCATAGTAAACACATCAAAACTGGTTCCAAAGTAGGAATTACAAAAAGCTAGTTAAAAATCAAGATTACCTTTCTCCAAATTCTGCATCTCTATCACTCGCTATGTTTCCTACTCTGCAAATCTCATCTTCAATCTGTTCAATTTCATTCTCAATTTCCAAGCTGATGTTGTTATCTTCTTGTCCAATTTCCATTATAGGTGGAGCACTTGGAGTTCTTATATCTTCTATGTCCCAATACACCGAACCCTAAAAAAGAAAAAAAAAATCATTCCTAAATTTAGCTTTAACATCTACAAAATCACTCAAATCAAAAACGTCATCGATACCAAATCAGTAAACCTTAGAAGAACTCAGAGTATGCGGCGGTCGTTCGCTAACTGGAGTTGATGAATTCGTCAATGCGAATCTCCGAAGCTCTAATTCACAATCAGTGGCTCTTCTGTTCATCACAAACGGAACTTCAATTCTCAGATTCTTATCTTCCAACACTCCTCTGTTCAATTTCGAACTCGACTTATCCCCAAACACTTCCTCTTCGTCGTATCGTCTCCCAATCTCTTCTTCTTCATCTTCGACATCGTAATCGGAGAATAGTAACTCGTTTCCTTCTCCGGCGTCGGAAACCGATACGATACTCATGTCATCGTCGTTGGATTCGTCATCGCGAAGAGTGGGAGTTACGAGAATAGGCGATGAGAGGTTTGAGTTTCGTTTCAGTGGAGATAAGGTGTGAGGAGGAGTCGAGAGTAAGTTATCGGAGAGAGGAGATCGTGTGAAGGTAGAAGGAGAAAGAGTCTCAGAGAGTGGAGATCTGATGCGACGTTGTTGAAGTTGCGCCATGGAGCAGAGATTCTCAGATTGGGTTCGACAATGGCGTGGGTAAGCTAGGAGAGAGAGAGAGAGAGAGAGAGATGAGAAACGTGTAGAGAAGGAAGAGAGGAGCGGCTGTTTTGGGAAATCAATAAATAATGGCAACGGCTAGTTTTGACATTGTTGGCACTTTTCGTAATATTGAAGGATACTTTTTTTCGTAATATAGATTTTTTCATTTTCTCTAAAATGTTACAAATTTGTAATTTTTATATATTTAAAACACACAAGTTTAAACATTATGTTTGGATTTTTTATTTCTAATTTTTAGAGTATAATATCTGTTATTAAGTATGTATTTTATGGAAACAAAATTCTAAATGTTTAGTTTTCTAAGTAGCAAGAAATGGTAAATCTAAAATAGTTGAAACAAATAGGCAAATCAGAAAAATGGTGACCCAAAAATGGCATATTATGTAATAAGCTATGGTACGTATCTCTATATATTAATAGAGAAACATTTTCTTGAAAATGTTGATGTGTCATCGCTAGAAAGCTCGAGACACCCATGAATTTATTGTCCTCATTTTTATAGATATTTATACATAATTGCTATTGAAAAATTAAAGAATATTCATTTTTAATTAATTAAAAGATCAAATATTTCAATTTAAAATATCTTTTAATCATTTTTATCACAGATATAATTATTATAACATTATTAGATCTAAAACATTTTCAAAACCCAAATTTATTCACCTATTAAAAAAACTGATTACTATTCACATATTTAAATTTTCCAAAATAAAATTATCACAATAATCATTATTATAGGCAATTGACTTATTTAATACAATTGGTATAATATCCTACGGGTGAAACATATTCTTACACAAAAAAAATTAAACAAAATAAAAAATCTTCCATAGATTGAATAATTAATGACTTTTTTATTTTTTAAAGTTTGTACAGCCACTTTAATTTTTTTCTTCTTTATTTCCCTTTTTTTTAAAGCTTCAAAATGACGCTCTAAAACCAATAAGTTTAAAATAATCTTTCTCTATCATAATTGAAAACTCTATATAATTTTATATATATTTTTATACAAACCTTTTTTATAGATTAATTATCAGTATTTTTTTCTCTTTCTTTTGATATCCACTTCTCTTCACAAATTTATTATTTTTATCATCACCTTTGTATTTTCTTATAATTTTGTTTTTAATAAAATTACAGTCATAGTTTTAAAAGTTTGTTTTTTAACAATCAGATTTTAACAGTTAAATATCTACAACCAAAGTCTCTACAGCCAAATTTTTACAATCAAAGTATCTACATCCACAAATAATAGTCGTTACCAATCAGGGCGTTGATACATAGTAATTTGATCTAAACATATTCTCATGGATTATATAATTTGTTTTTACACAAACAAATTTTAGATCCTCAAAATAATTTTACTCATAACACTGATTTTACTCATAAATTTGCATAAATTTATCCCGCACATAGTGCGGATTGTTACCTAGTATTATATTATCATACAATGTGGTAAATTCAAAACAGTCGTCTTGTTCACTTACAAGAGCATAAATTTTTTATGAGAAAACGTTCTATTTCAAATCATAAAAATTAGAAATTATAATATAATTAATCATAAATAGTATTAAAATTGAATAAATTAACAAGTAAGTAGTTCAATTTCAAATCAACTGATAAATTAAAAATCCATGACAAGAAAAATGATTGTCGAAAATCTTTACAAATACCCTAAAATAAATGTGAATTTAATACTTTTTTCACGGTGTATTATTATTGTTCCACCGTGTAAATAAAATATCAAAGCAATCACGTCTTCTTTAGTAGGAAAGAAACAGAGACGTTCAGTGAGTGATATGTTGCGATTATGGTCGATCGCGAAAACACGAATCGGTAAAGTTTCTACTTCGGAATCTTCTATTACCAGAGACGTTCTCTTCAATGGAATTGGCAAACGCCGATTCACGGCGAGCACTAGCGGCGAGAGAAGAAAAGTGATGAGCTTCGGTGACGGAAGCCATGGCGCTCTGGGTCTTTCATCATCGTCGATTCCTGGAATGGGATTGGATGCTTACGAGCCCACACTTGTCTCTAATCTGCCTTCCGATATCTCTTTCATATCCGCCGGACACTACCATTCTCTTGCCGTTACATCTACCGGTGACATTTGGGCTTGGGGTCGTAACAATGAAGGCCAGCTCGGTCCAATCTCCGTTGATTCTAGGTCTAATAAATCCCTAATCTTTGCTAAATTTTAATTTCATCAAAAAGCAGTAATGGAACTTGAATTTGCCTTATAGAGTGAGTGAGTGACCAATGGATGTTATTATGGGTTAATTAGTGAAATAAGTCTGAGATGTATGTATCATTTAGAATTTGGTAGGGGTTTCTTATGCTACTTACTATACCTGAAGTTTTTTTGATGTGATTAGTAGAGATTCAAGGTTGAGTGAGCCAAAGAGAGTGGAAGGTCTAGATCATGTGAATGTCCGGGCTGCGTTTGCGTCTGGAGTTGTTTCAGCGGCTACTGGTGATGACGGCTCTTTGTGGGTTTGGGGAAGATCTAAAAGAGGTCAGCTTGGTCTTGGAAAAGGTATCATTGAAGCTCTTGTTCCTTCAAGAGTTGAAGCTTTAGCTGCAGAACACGTTGTTAAGGTTTTGGTGTACATGCTTGGATAATCAACTCTTTGTCTACTAATCAGCTTTAATACGCTTTTAAGATTTTCATTGGAAAGGGGGTTTCAATTATGACAGGTATCATTAGGTTGGGGGCACGCACTTGCGCTTACTGTGGACGGTAAAGTTTTTGGATGGGGTTATGTAGCTGATGGGAGAGTAGGCAATGTCGGACTTCCACTTGAAGCATCTCTGCTGGATTCACTTACAAATGGGTCAATAAAAGATCACCAGGCTGCTGGTTTGAATCTTGAAGCTGCTGAAAAAAAGGTTGTGGAAGCTATGAGCAAGGAGAACGATATGCCAATAGCTTGGGAACCTTGTCTTGTGGAAGAAACACGTAACATGAAGGTTGCAGATATTGCGTGTGGATCCGATCACTCCTTGATCCTTTGTCGTAAGTCAAACTGACCCTTTTTTTATTATTGGGGACTCTTCATCAATGATAGGTGTTTGCTGATTTCAGATGATGGCACACTTTTGAGCTCTGGGAGCGACATCTATGGTCAGTTGGGCCGGTGTAAACAAGACCTCGGAATGATACCTGTTGACATAAACGAATCTGCGATCTCTGTAGCAGCTGGTCTTGGTCATTCTCTAGCTATCTGCAACAGAGGTAGAACAAAAATTGTCTCGTGGGGTTGGAACCGGAGCCGGCAGCTCGGTAGGGGAAAACCGGAAAACTTGCCGAGAGATGTAGAAGGTTTTGATGAAGAAACTCCAGCTTCAGTATCAGCAGGGCGTGTGCATTCCTTGTGTGTAACAGAGAAAGGAGAAGCTTGGGTTTGGGGATGTGGGAAGAACGGTAGGCTCGGTTTAGGAAGCTCGAGCGATGAGCCTGAACCGATGTTGCTAGAGGACGTAGAGGATTGTGTTCTTCAAGCAGCCGCTGGCTTTGATCACAGCCTGATATTAGTGGCTGAATAGCGCCATCTAATGACCTCATTGATGTGACCATGTGGATGACTTTATAACTCATGTACACGACTACATGGCAAATGTTGGTACTTGAAAAGATAAGCTATTTGATTACACGTTTACACATAACATCTTCAACACAACAAAACAGATGATTGATACACGTAAACACATTTATACACATAAAATTATTTCATGTATGTAGGTGAATGAGTAACAAAGATACCAAAAGTTAATCAGTAACATAACATGACTTGATGACGTCGAAGTAACACTATAAAATCCTATCTATAGCTATCTCCAATCCACCAAACCCAAAATTCCAAAACAAAACTTTAGTTTAACTTTTTCTAAAACTCCTTATCCCATGACTATCTCAGCACATGCTTCTGCATGACGATCCAATTTATGAAGTGATGTCAACCACTAATTTACTTGTAGCACATAACACATGATGATATTGCAATGAAGATAAATTGATTTAAAATAACTCGATTCACAACACATGATCGAGTAATTATTGCAATGAGCATAAATTGATTTGCATTGTTACCATTTTCAATTATTTTTTAGCACTAACCATTTTATCCACTCCTCAAAGATATCCAAAAATATCAAGGTAAAATAACAGAACAAACCTTTTTATAAACAAAATAACAATCACAAACTAACAGTGTTGCAGGGTATGCAGGTCTGTCTTCAAGTTACACTTCAACTCAGTAAATAAACTACTTTGGAACAAGATAACTCAATCACCGAAAGATAGGTAATTTAATTAATGTTTCAGATTTCTTTGAGAAGCGAAACAAAGCAAAGGTAGAGAGAAATAAAGCAGGGGATGCACTCCAATAATCCTCCATTTAATGCAGAAATCCGAGTTGATTAGCAATGACGTTAAATATAAGTTCTAATGTTGAAATCAGGTCAACTCTACAGAAACTTCAACACGGATACCAGAAGTGGAACACGAAGTTAATCCAAAACATTGGAAAACAATTTTGTGTGGACAAGGCTTCTCACAAAAGGAACAAATAGGCTCAACTAATGTCTTTCTTCTTGCTCTCCCTCAAGGTCTTTACCATCCCACACTGTGTGACACATTTTGAATGTGCTGCGTACGAGCAACCGTCCTTGTTACAAGAGTAACCCCCATAGTCATTGTTGATCTTTCTTCGACAAAGTACACCACAACAATTTGTTGAGTTTGAACTTTGTTTAATGAATTCACACACAAGAATTAAGTGGCTACTCAGATATTGTAAGATTTATTGGAGAAGGATCTTCTGTATCAATAACAAATCGGGATATGTATGTATGTATGTATGTATGTATGTGGTTATGATGTAAGCATCTGATGGAGTATAATTACATGTGTGGCAAAGGCAAGTGTACGTGCGATCACATAGTCTACATAGAAGACATCCACATATCCCATATTCATTTCCATGATGTCACAAACATATATAAAGAGGTAAAGACGTTACACATTGTATTTCAAAACAATTCTCTAAATACAAAAAAATATGCCAAAACCGAAACCAAAATTGCTCTAACACATACGTTAGCCTGGTAATTAGCGATGACGTGGCTCGGATCTGTTCTGAAAACTGAGTGTAATTTTTAACTTTTCGACTATTACTTAATCCCCGGTTTAACCGACTCTTCGACCAAAACTCATTTTAGTTGCGGCTTTGTTCGGTCAGCTTAATAAAAAAAAAAAAAGCGACTGAAAAGCACGCGCCAAAGATGAGCGCGTGAAGATCATAGAATTTCTTACGACCTCCTCGACGCAGAGAGATATGGGAACTGTTGTCACACACACGGAGATCTTCTTCTTCTTCTTCACTGGGGGCTGGAGCGAGGGAGAGATGATGGAGAACCCTAACTCATCTTCAATGGTGGATTCAACCTCCTCCGCACCTAAACGATACACTCCACCTAACCAAAGGTTACTTCTCTCCTTCCTCATCTCCTTTGCTTTCGATTTTTGATTTCTCAGATTCCTTCTCTGCCTCGTAGGAACCGTTCTTCGAACCGGAGGAGATCAAGAGGTTCGTTCGTAATCTCTCTCTCTCTCTCTCTCTCTCTCTCTCTGCTTCTATTGATAAAATTAGAATAGCGAATTTAGAGTAATAAAACTTAATCTCACTGAGTCTCTGTATAGAAGAGAGTCTCACTGGTCCACTTGGGTTTTAATGTGAAATCAATCTGTAAGCTAGTTGCTTTCTGGTGTAAATGGTGAAACCATTTTGAAAGATTATATGCTATAATTGCTCAACCTGTAGAAGCAGCTTCAACCACTTTTGCATGTTAACGTTGTTGTGTTTCTTTTGTGTAAATTTTGAGATGAACTTTGGATGGAACAGGAAGCTTCAGTAGCAACGAGGGAGAGAGAAGTCAGCCTGTTTCTGTTGGTTTCCAGAGGGAAAACTCTTCCTCTCCAAAGATTATATCTCTAGAGGGTTGCTCTAACAGTGAAGCTTTTCATCTTCTCAGTCACCGTACGTTTTTTTTTTTTTGCTTCTGCTTAATCTCTTCACTGTCTTTGCTAATGAGTTTTAGTGTAGCATTTATGTGCCTCTTTTGTTAACATCGAATACTCATGCCAAAAATTATTTAGGGGTCGAGTAATTGTGTCTGGTTTAGGGCATCGAGAGAGTTAGTGTGCTCTAGAACTCACCCCTTATTTATAGTTACTATTTCCTTGGTCTTTAGGTTACTAGATTGTTCTTTGATTCGGTTTGTGTTTTACGATTCAGTGAGAAATTAAAGCAAGTTTTAGTTTCTGATCCTAGCAGAGTTCTGATGCCATCTTTTATGCAAGCACTTGATTTGTATATGTGTGTTGTGTTTGTGTCTCATTTTAAAGCAATTTCACTATCTTGATTGTAGGTTGGGCAGCTGCAATGCATCTCTATAATGACCCTACTGTTGATTTGTCTGGTGAGTTTAAGACTCTTAAATAAAATTTGTTTAAAATAAAGTTTTTTTAAAAACTTTCTGATTGTCTGGTATATGAACAACAAGTCAATTGTTTGTTCCTGGACTTATGAATTAGGATATACCTATGTTCCCCACCTTGATCGTTTTTTATTTATCTAATTTAACAGAAAGACCGATGATGTATTATGGTGGGGATGTGTGGGGTAAACTGCCTCACTAGGTGAGGCCAATAGCAATATCAGTTTATTACATGTGCTTTTAAATGTGTGTCGTTTGTTGAGGCGGGACTGAACCAATCTAGATATATATTGGCTTCAGCAAGCAAGCCATCAATGTTGCCAACGGATTACAGAACCGAACTCTGTCGTGGGTTGGCGGCTGGTTACAGGGCCGCCAAGTTCTAACCATTTGTTATCGTGCTATCAAAATCTTACAAAATGATTACAAACTCTATGTGACAATGTTGTCTTGAAACGCTTACAGCCTTATTTAATAAGATTTTTCTCTATTTATTCATTTTCCAAATATATATTTCCTAACAAGAATTTAAATGGCTGTCACAAGTTACACGATGGCATGACAAAAGCCTCTGTACGAGCCTAAAAGATTGAAATGCCCTAAAATTTTGACTAGGAGTTTCCACAATCAGCGTAAAGAGTTGAGATGACAAAGGCTTCTTCTCTCTTGATCATGTTATGAAAGAAGGGAACGAGATTGGGTTAAAGAACAAAGAAGAAGCTTTATACTAGTTCAAGTCAATAGTATACTTCATGGACAAAAGAAAGATATACGGAGCAAAGTTTTGTTTGATCATCCTGCAACGGTCAAGACTTTTGGCTATGGTATTTTAGTTTTGATTTTGCCGTATCTTTAGAAAAATATACTACATTTTAATGGTATTTTTTTGGGAAAAAATAACTAAAAAAAAAAGAAGTAAATATTTTTTACAAATTTCATTTTAGTGATATTTACGACAGAATTGATCTAAAAATTGTAAATTACAAATCCATAAATTATTTGTACTCTCTCTCTCTCTCTCTCTCTCTCTCTTTTCTGCAAAATTAAATAGGGCCGGTCGACTCGAACCAATATCAAATAACCCCGTTTGGCCTGTGGGGTAAGTTGCGAACCCCAGAAAAAGCAGGTCGGTCATAAACTGATTCAGTTCTCCTCGACATCAAACATTGGTACTCTTTTCCCAAACCCTAAAAACTCATTCTCGTATCTGAAACCCTAAATTATGAATCTTTCGGTTACGTATTCTCGAATGATTTAGGGCTTCAAATAATCTCTATTCACCGCATCAATTGTTGATTTCTCCCATGATTTGTTGATTTCTCATCAAACCCATATCGTATTATTGTTGTTTAGATCAGAAAGGATGGTGAATTTGTTCTTGTCTGAACCAAAGTTGAACGATGTTGTTGCCCACAACAGTAGCAACATCGATGTGATTTTACCTCTGTTGAACAAATTAGGCTCTCACATTCAATCGTTGGTGACTCGTGGAGGTCGATCAGAAGCTAGACTTTGGCTTTGTAGTGCTCTTTCTACTGTTTCTATATCCCCTAGGAAGCAACTTAGTGTTTTCATGAAGTTGTTAAGATCAAAACCTAGAAAGTTGCAGTTTGTATCTCAGCTTCTGACAATGATGTTTGAGAAGAGACCTAGGAGACTTGGATCTTTGTTAGCCAAAAGAAGCTATATACTTGAGAAATTCTTTGAAGGTGAAGTGTCTCTTGTTTAATTTTAATCTCCCCATTGTTTACATTTTATCTTGTGAGATTGTTGTGCTTGATGTTGAGTTTTTTTTGGAAATATGCAGGGCATCCAAAGCGTATACTAGAGTGGTTCTCTGAGTTTGCTTATGATGGTGGGTCTGATCACAAACGCGGTGCAAAAGCATTGGCTCAGTTTGCGTTTGCGAACCGGGATATATGTTGGGATGAGCTTGAATGGCGAGGCAAGCACGGTCAGTCGCCTGCGGTTGTTGCTACAAAGCCTCATTACCTTCTTGATTTGGACGTTCAACGGACCATTGAGAATTTTCTTGACAATGTTCCTGAGTTTTGGTCATCTAAAGAGTTTGCTGAGTCTCTGAAAGATGGCCAGGTTTTGTTTCTTGATACCAAATTCTTTATAGATCTGTTTATCGGTTTCATGTATGAGGAAGATATGAATGATGTGTGGGATGCTGTGGAGGATTTTCTTACGGAGGAGTCTTTCTCTTCTTTAACTCAGCATCTCCTTATCACACTTGAAGAATGTGACTTGTGTCGATTTCTTGAATTGCTTGGCAACTATTTCGAGCCAAGCATTGAATCTTGGGATTGTGGTGACTCTTCTTGCTGGCTCGGGGTTGTTCTTTCAAAATATGTTGACGCGGAATCTATTGACGAGCTTCTACTGCTGAATTCTATTATCAACCAAGGTCGTCAGTTGCTACGGCTTGTGCGTGATGAGAACCTCGATGACGAGGGAAAGTTGTTGAAAGAAACCACGGCAGAGATCTTCAGAGGTTTGGAAAACGGCAGTAGCTTTTCTCTAATTCTGAGAGATCTCTCGAAGATGAAACACGAAGAGGTTATAAGATTACTCGGGTTACTTTCTTGGACTATTCACTTCAGACTAGCAGAGGAATGTCAGACGCCAGATTCATGGGAGCTTCTATTTAGAAAAAATGGGATTGAATCCCGCAGGTCTAGTGACCACTCATTGCTGCTAAGCCATAAGGGATTCTCTGAAGAAAGCGAATCTGACTCAGATAGTAGAAGCCAGGTTTCTAAAAAGAGGCACAAGAGGGAGAAGAAGAAAAGAAAGAAGAAAAAGAAGAGGGCTATTGATGATGATGAGGAGCTTTTAGGTCTGCATCAAACAAGTCGAAGTTGGTTGCTATCTACTGATGGGTTTTCTGCAACATGGACCAGTGTGAGTTTCCTATTCCTGTAAATTCGTGTTTTCTGCAACAGGGACCTTATTTGTGTTGATGATTTTTGTTCAGGTGGATTTGCCGGATCACATCGCAAAGTATAGTTTGTCGACATGGATGAAGTGGTTACTAGCTAGACAAAAATGAGTCACACACTTCGTACAAAACAGTAAGGTATTGGTTACGACCTCAACTTCTGTGATTTCTTGTACTAAACAAAAGAAGATTTCAAAGATGACCTACCTACCTAACCTAGTGGTTTCTATTTACCCTTCATTACAGATCATACCAATAGGCACAAAAGTGCAAAACTCGAATATATTCGCCATTGATATATACACCATATGTTCATGAAGCAGTCAATCGTTCATCTGATCTTTGTTACTGAGAATGAAAAGATAGCAAAGTGTAAACGACTGTAGCAAATCGTCTTACGATTCTCAGGATAGAAGGTGTTACAGCTAGCATCTCCATCCATAAGAACCTCTAAGAGTTATAGCAAGGATACAGCTGAAGAGAAGGGCTATGAAATTGAACAATCATTTCTCACTAAAGTCTCTAAGAGTCAGAGTAAGGAAACAGCTTAATAGAAGTGCTATGAAATTGAACAATCACTTTTTCAGTCAAGTGTAACTTTGGGCTGTTAAGGCCAACTTCTGAAGATAAGCGTTTGGGCTCACAACGCAATTGAAACGAGCCTCTATGCCATTTATCTATCTATTGATTGTGAAAATGAATTTTGAATATTGCCAAATAGTAATCGTACAAATTCTTTGATATTATCCATGGAAAGAGAAATAAAGTCCATCCATGTATTGGAGAGGAGAGAGTCAGAAAAAGTCAAAAAAAAAAGATTCTTTTGAAAGACGGGTAAAAAAACTTCGAAGTTCAAGTAATTATTACACATATCTTATACACTCTTTACATGGATTCACTAAATCTTCACGAATACACAAAAATACTCGTATATATCATCAATTTTTAAATATTTGTAGTTACTTTACGACTGGCCCTAGTGGTCTTCTGTGTCAGTGTCACGTTTTTATTGAATAACAAACAAAACAAAAATGTAAATAGTTATATTGGTAAAACTGAAAATAGTGAGTCACAGAGAGAGTAGTATTATTACACAAAGCTCAAAGTCACAGGTACAGCCATAATAGTGCCCCATTAACTTCTCTCCTCTGTTATAGTGAGTGTGAACAGTGTGTGAGTGAGAGAGAGAGAGAGAGAGAGCTTTGCAAAACAAAATGCAGAACTTTTGGTTGGCCATCTTCTTCTTCCTGCTAACATGCGCACCACCGTCTCCTCTATCCTACGCATCCGCCGTTTCTCTCGGCCGTCGTCACCTCTACGACTACGATTCACCACTTCCTCCTCCTCTCTCCCCCATTAGTCCTCCTTTCTTCCCTACCTACTCCGCCTCAGCTCCTCCTCCTCTTCCTCCATCTCCTCCTCCTCCTCCTACCTTCGCTGTCTTCCCCACATTTCCAGCCAACATCTCCGCCTTAGTCCTCCCTCGCTCTTCTAAACCACACCACGCTTCTCCTACTCTTCTCCTTCCAGCTATCTCCGCCGTTCTTGCCGTCGCCACAGTCTTAGGCTTGGCCTTGTTTCTCTACGGACGACACCAAGGGCGAAACCGTCATGTTAAGAACAGTCATTGTCCTAGTAGCAGCAACACAAGCAGAAGCAGCTATGATGATGAACAGAGTCACATCACCACTAACTTCAATATGGCTGCTACTACATCTCCCTCAGAGGTCTTCTACCTCAATACAGAGGAATCTGACCACATTAGAACCGGAGGAACTTTTTTCTTGAAGCAAGACTCGCCGGAGATACGACCATTACCACCGTTACCAACTCGTAGCTTCCACCACAACAACTATGAAGCAGAGGTAAACGAAGAAGACGGAGAAGAAGATGTGTTCTTTTCACCTATGGCTTCTCTCCCTGGCTCAGAGACTTCAAGCCCATCTCATTCCTGCTCTTCCTCCTGCTCCGGTTGGGTTTCTCCAGCTAGGTCATTCTCTATGACCATGTCTCCACCAAACCCTAGATACTCAGACGCTACTAACCTTCAGTCTCCGTCACCGGAGAGACTAAGAGTAAGGAAACACAACGGAAACGGGTCGGCGTCTTTGAGAATGTTTAGCTTCTGGAATCAAAATGTGGGATTTGGGTTCCCTCGTATCTCTTCTGCTTCTACTTCACCAGACAGAGGATTCATAAGAACACCACTCTCTTCTCTCTACTCTTCAGTTTCTACTTCTCCTGATGGGTTGTTCCGGAAGTTTTTTGATAGTTCGCCGCCGATTTGGAACGATTTTAGTCGGAATGTGAAGTCTGTTTTGCTTTCTCACTCTGCTTCATCAAGAAGAGATTTTGTTATCAACATTGGTGAATCTTCATCTCAACAGAGTAAAGTAGCAGCAACAGTTCCTGCTCTTCCTCCTCCGACCAGACCACCTCCTATTGTTCCACCGTCTCAACCTTTTGTGGTTCAAAATGATGATGTTAAGAAACTATCTTTTTCGGACCAACCTCCCAAACAGCAGCATTGGGACCGACTTAGATCGAGCTCTTTCAAGTAAGAAAAGTGAAAGCTCTCTTCTTTCTCTTTTTGTCTGTTGTTGTTATTGATATGAGTTTAATGTTAGTTGAATTTGTCTGATTGTGTGGTAGATTGGACAAGGAGATGGTAGAGACTCTGTACATTGGAAACTTGTCAAATCCAAGAGATCTTCCGACCCTAAATCAAGAAAGCAAAGTTTTAGATCCGAGAAAGGCTCAGAATATTGCTACTCTGCTCCAACTACTTAACTTAACCACAAAGGATGTTTGTCAAGCTCTTCTTGATGGTAAAATAATAATCTTTAATTTATTGCCATGTGTGTTTTGTAAAAGTTATTGATTTGTGTTCTTCTAATGATTGATTTAGGTGACTGTGATGCACTTGGAGCTGAACTTCTCGAGTGTTTATTGAGATTGGCACCTAGTAAAGAAGAAGAGAGGAGGTTGAAGAGCTTTAGTGATGATTCAGTGATCATCAAGCTTGGTCCAGCTGAGAGGTTTCTTAAGGAATTGCTTCATGTGCCTTTTGTGTTCAAACGGGTTGGTGCATTGCTCTTTGCGGCTAATTTCAAATCTGAGATCAAACGTCTCAGAAAATCATTCAGTGTTGTTCAGGTAATGCTGAAGATAGCTGATTTACATATGCATGTATGATGTTGTAATCTTATGTTATGTCTCATTAAGTTTATCTGCTTTTGCAGGTTGCTTGTGAAGAACTGAGTAACAGTAGAATGTTCTCCATACTTCTGGATGCTGTACTGAAGACAGGAAACAAGATGAATGTTAGAACAAACCACTGTGCTGATGATGCTGATGACTTCAAACTTGACACGCTCCTCAAGCTCGTTGATGTCAAGGGAGTAGATGGAAAAAGCAGTCTCTTGCGTTTTGTTGTTCAGGAAATGATAAAATCAGAAGGCAGTGTGAGAGCTTTAGAAGGCATCAGAAACCTGAATTCAGAACTGAGCAATGTCAAGAAATCATCAGACATTGAGTATGGTGTTCTAAGAAGCAATGTCTTGAAGCTTTGTCAAGGACTGAAGAACATCGAGGAGCTTTTGCTACTGAGCGAGGAGAGTGGATCAAGTGGAGATTTCAGGGAGAGGATGGCTAGATTCTTGAAAGCTGCTGCAGAGGAGATTGTGAAGATTAAAATACGAGAAAGTTCAACGCTCTCCGCATTGGAAGAAGTCACAGAGCAGTTCCATGGAGATTCTTCCAAGGAAGGTCACACAACGAGAATCTTCATGATTGTGAGAGACTTCTTGTCTGTTCTAGACAACGTATGTCACGAGATGGGAGACTGATTCCCATTGTAAGATTTTAAATGTAATGATTAGGAACGTATCTCTAGTTTCAGTGTCTTGTAACGTGTATGACTAGCGGCATCTCTGGAGAATATCTGTATCATTTTGGAAGACATTAGTAGGTGTTGATGCTAATTTGCTTCGAAATCTTGCTCTTAGTTAGTGTGATGTCTATTGAGTATGTGTGGCTTTCCATTTTGCGAGGAGGAAGATACAATCTTTTTACTCTTATATTTGTGCCCGTTGGTGCGATAATTGGGTGATTCTACATGTAAGAAAGAAGACAGACTGAGAAGACACAAGCCAAGGGAAAAGAGCCCATAAGCTTGCTACAACATCTCTTGCTGTTGGTGTCAAGTGTGATATTTTGCAATTTATTTCTCAACTTAAAGCTGTCACTTCTCGGTTACCTAGAAAATTCGAAAGATTTACTCTGTAAGCCGCTCCTCCACTTGAAGATGTATGGACTTTGAGACATTTCTTATTTGCAATTTCTCAACTTGAAACACTTTTACCCAAGACAAACTCCCAGATTTGTACTGGTAACTACCTCATCTAGATCAACTACTTGTCTTCTGCAGCATCAGTGGTATCATTCATTCATCCACATTTGTTTTCTGTTAGTGGTAACAGGTAACCCGTTTGGACATCCAAATCAATGGATTGCAGGTGTAAGCCAAATCTTTGGTTATATTAGCAAATCGTTTAGATACAATAGAAGAAATGCATATACATTTCTAGTTAATTTTGTGGTCAGTGGATAGGTGTATCTTTTAGAACACAGAAACACCATAGATATTAACGCGGAATTATGTCTACTCTTGTTGTTTGCTTGAGTTCAATGCTTCTGCATCCATGCGCTCCAGGATATGACGAGCTTCCTCCTCTGTGGCAGGAACTACATTGCGAAGCTTAAACCCATTGTTTCTGGCCTTTGCCTCTGGTCTTACAGTGAACTTAAAGTAGAATGTATTTGAAACCTACATCACATATGCAACACAGAAATAGACCTCAAATAGACATAATGAGCTTCAATCTTTGATATTGGCACAAATATGCATATTTTCTAAAGAATCAGTGAGCAAGTTCAACTTTATTAGAGTTTCAAATGATCTTTAGAAAAGATAACCACTATCAAGTTAGGATATTACCTCACTGGAACGAATCTCTGGGCTTGTAACATGGGCAACAACTTCGATATTGATGAGCGGACAATCCAGTTTATCCAGTTGAGTGTAAAGCACACAGGATTTGAAACGTAAGAAGTCCCCAACGTCCACCTATCATGCAAGTCCATTGACATAAGTTATATACAGAAGGAGAGAACGTGAACAATAATAATAGGATAGTAAGTAAGAAGTGATTTGGATACAGACTGGTCTTAGGAAATCGACGTGATCAACTTCTAAGAAGTAGGGCACTAGACCAGCAAATGTATAAGCTGTGGAGAAAGCCAACTCAAACGCTCTGTGCATTAAAAATCCTCCAAAGATTCTCCCATGGATGTTCCTCTGCTGCGGTTGGCATATAAGCGAATTCTCAAGACGAGTATCTTTAAGAAGAATGCTGTTTCTGTCTGCAAGAGCTGGCATGTCAGAGAAAATCCTTCCTTCAGCCAACCAAGCCTCGAGCTTCTTACACTCCCCATGATCAAATTCCCTTCTGTCACCTCCCCTCTTCTTCTTCCTCAAGTTATTCCTAGCTTCGGCTTCCTCAAAGAGAAGCTTCTCGAGCTCGGTTTCAGGAGAAAGGCGGTTGATAGGAGCAGCCTTACCAGTCTTAGAGTCACGAGCCACAAAAATGAAGTTGGCAGTTAGCGCAACCGAATCCGAAGAAGCCTTGACATCTTCTGAAAACAACAAAACAGAAGCAAGTGTTTTAATTTTTTCTATATCCAGGATACATGCCTGTAGTTTGAAACTTTGTAGACAATATGTATACATACTGTGTTCGGATTGCATAACTTCGAGTTGAATCTCGATAGATGAGCGACCAACCCAAATGACAGAAGCAACAGTCTTGAGATCAATGCCGACACAAATGGGCTTCTTTAAAACAATCTTATGAACAGAAGCTGTAACCAGCAAGAGTGGCCTCGTTGTGCTATCATCATCAGAACAATGCTGAATCACAAATGTATAGACACACGCACATTAGAATTCTAAAAAGCATCCAACTTTGGCAAAATCAAGACAAAATAGAGAGAGGGTATACCTTGACAGAGATAGTGCCGGCTAAAGCATCGAGATCTTCAAGCAAGATCCCGATACGGACCTCGTTCCATGGATCTCTGTACTGCTCGCGGAGAATAAAGTCAGTGGAGAAAGGGTAGAAAATGGTGGTTCGGCTATGAGAAGGGGTTCTGGTTAGAAGCTGGCTCTGTGGGGGAGCGTTAACAGGAGGATCAAGAAGTGATTCGAAGATTTTGGATCTGGCTTCCCATAAAGCTGTGGTGACCGGTGAGTGGTACATACCAGGCCACAAACTCAGAGGCTTCTTAGTTGAGTCACAAGGGGAGGACGGTGAGGCGAAGGTGGAGACGACGGAGATGGGTCTCGGAGAATTCATGGTTGGATTGGATGATGATGAACAAAGTGAGAAGCTTTCTCCTGGGTTTTTGAAAATGAGGGAAGGTGAAAGAGATGCTGGTGAATCATTCAAAGGAAGGTCATTGGTTTATTTGGTTCCATTGACTTTGGATTGGAGCTTCGACTGTTTCTTTCTTTGACATTGTTTTTTGGAAAATTTATTTTGATGTTATACATTGGGGAATTGGCAGGTATAACGCAAAAAAAAATTAAAACTAAGTGAGTAACTATTCTAACCATGTATCTACTATATTCTATGTATAATATACAATATATACCAATTTGTCTCTATCTCTACAACCACAAACCATCTCCCCTCCTACCACCACAAACCACCTCCTCTTCTACCACCATCACACCACCATCGGACCACCGCCGGGGTTCCGTCGGACCACCGCTGGGGTTCCGTCGGACCACTGCCGGGGTTCCGCCGGACCACCGCCGGGGTTCCGCCGGACCACCGCCGGGGTTCCGCCAGACCACCGCCGGGGTTCCGCCGGACCACCGCTGGGGTTCCACCGGACCACCGCCGAGTTCCGTCCAGAATCACCGCCGACAATCTCCGACGACCACCACCGGCGATTATCTCCGACGACCACTTCCGACGACCTCCTCCGCCCGCCTGCCTCCGGCCGCCGACAATATCCGGCGAGAATCTCCGGCCACCTCCTCCGGCCGCCGGCCACCGGCCACTGTCTCCGACCATGAGCCATCATGCTCTCCACCACCTACAAACACTAAAATGGTAATTTTGTTATACCTCCATCCTAATCTTCAAATTTTTTCAAATATGATGTTATTTTATACTATGGTTTTTTTGTTTTGGTTATTAGGCAAATTCACCCTTATACATTTTAGGTAATATTACCAGAATTTACAAAAATAAAAATTTAATACTATAATATTTTGGGTATTTTTATCGGAAAAAATGTAATTACCAAAATGTCATTGTCACGTTAGACATTACGTCAGAAATCACTGACATATATTAAATAACTAAGCTGTAACACGTTATAGAAGTAATGACGGCTGAGTTATAGGTATGTTGCGGCTGATTTATGGAAAAATAACATTTGAGTAAGAGCGGACGGCTGACTTAGAGCATAACTCAGCCAAGCATTACGGCTGACTTATTAAAATCTGGCTGAGTTATGCTCTAACTCAGCCGTACACCCGATGGTTGAGTTGTCAAAATTTTGGCTGAGTTATCACTACAACACGGCTGAATTAACTTTTTTCGGGTGGCTGAGTTATGAAAAACGACTGACTTATGAGATGTAGTTACGGCTGAGTTATGATTAAAAACTATAACTCAGCCGTGATAGGCTGACTTATCGTACAACTCGGCCATTTCACGGCTGACTTAGTAGCAAAAGATTAATTACTAGAATATTATTCAGTTACGGCTGACTTATTAAACGATACGGCTGAGTTACATATTTTCAGTTGATGAAGCGGCTGAATTTGGCTGCCATTTTTTTGCTTTTTAATTACTATAATGGTATTCATGTTATTCCCAAGATGAGTCTTCTCCGGCGACAATTATCAGACTCTACCTACTATTAAACGGCGTTCTTCATCTATCTTCTCAGACCCACTCGTCCGAAGACCTTACCTCGCATTCCGTCGGCCTCTAACCGCCGACGAGATCTTTCTTCCTTATTTCCACCATGGTTTTTGGTGAGATCTTCCCCATTCCTTCTCTCTCTTTCCGCCAGCCACTCGCAGCGCTGGCGAGCAAATCAGCCAAATCTTCTTATTCAATTTTGTTACTATCAAGTGAAGAACATTTTGCGGAGTACTCTCCACACACTGGTTCCACCAGAGAGTCACCGGATCCGTCGCACATACGTTACTTATTTCCTTCTCTCGTGTTGCTCATCACTCTCTCCTCATGTCCACAAAGCAGTTTCTGCTTTTTTGACCACGAGTTATGCTTGGAGTTGACAAATGTTGAAGCCAAAATTCCCTCACTTGAGTTCTCGTGGCATGATAAATCTAGATCTGCTCCTGTTGAACGCCGTCAACGGCTACTCCTTCTTCGTAGAGGAGATCCGCCTCCCTTCACTGGTCTCTGCTCAGCCGGTTTCTCCCGTTGTCTCATTTCCGGCAAGATTCCTCTTGACACTTTCCCTAAACCTAGCCGTCTGTTCTTTTCTCACTCACACCACTCACGGCTTTGCTTTATGGTGGGCCTTGACCTGGGCCAGATTGTCATGTGGTCTAGTCCGTTATTCAACCACTTCCTCCCATGTGGAGAGATTGCTCCTTTCATGTAAAAGGGAAAGAGCATGAATCATCTTAGTGGTTAAGATGTATTGTTTTAACTTACTAGATTTGATGGTTTTATCAAAAGCTAAGCATCAAAAGTTATATCTGCAAATTGTGCAAGTGTATCGTTGTAGCTCCAATGTACAATTCTTATTCCGTAAGGGTCTTTTTGTAGCTTTATTCCTATATATCTCATTTTCCTCCTCATGTGTTAGATCATTTACACTTAGTCCTTCTTTTTTGGAGAAATTGTTCTCATCAAAATCCTCCATTATGGAGAGAATCATGGTATCTTTATTCTTATTGGATATTGCTGCTAAAACCTTCACCTTAACTATACATGCGAGAACGCATCTTGGCGGTACGAACACACTTGGAAAGATGGTCTTTGTAGTGCCGTACTATGAGCCCCTTGTATCCTCCTGTGAGGAAAGAGTTGCTTTTAAATTCCTCTTTGAGCAAAGAGAGACCCTTTTGGTGTATATCCCTCAACTGCGAGGTGTGTGTGTCTTCTCATATCAATTTCAAATGGGAGAAAACATGTTTTTCCGTCATTGATGTCTATCTCAATGGGAATTGATACGCTTGTGTATCATTGTACACCAGCCATATGCAAGGGCTTTATCTCTCTACGAAGCTTATTGCTTGGCTCGAGACCGTGGATGGCAATCGTATGGCTTCGGATTTCTCTTCTATTTGCAGACTATGGTTCTGGGACTGCAAGATGTATTTCTCGTCCTTCTTGCGATCTCCCTTTTCAGGGAATGGGTGTTTCGACACTTCAGGCGCAATATTGGGAGCGTAACACTGCTAGGAATCTTATGTATCCTATGCGGCAATGTTTATCATCGGAGTTATCAGTCTGGCAACAGATCACACTCCCCTTCTTTAGATGGCCTACTAGCATAGTAGAGCTCTTTATCTTTTGGGTCTTTAATCCCTTTGTTTTAGCTTTTAAGCCTAGTTATGTTTCTTTCTGTTTTATTTCATGGTTTGTTGTATCATGTGTTGTAAACAACATACCATGGTCAAGTCTCCTCCTGTGTAAGTTTACTGGTCTGCGTTCGGCTCCCCTTAGAGGAGAGTTTGTAAACCTGTAACTTAATCTAAAGGAGTGTTTGTCGACAAAAAAAATAGTATTCATGTTGTGACTGAGTTATAATTTATTTGATGGCTGAGTTTTATTTAGGCTGAGTTATAATTGGTTTGATGGCTGACTTGCCACGTCAGACGCATCATCCATGTCAGCACTCCATGTCATCATTTTTCTTCTCCGGAAATATGAAACGTCGTTCCTTCGACTCTTGTTCTTACATGGTTTTTATCTTCGTCTTCACCTTGTTCATCTACTTCTTCTTCACTTTCGTCTTCACCTTCTTCTTCACCTTGTTCTTCTACTTCTTCTTCGCCTTGTTCTTCATTTTCTTTCATGGATCCAGTTCCGGTACTAGTTGTTTCCGGTAATTGGGTAAAGAAACAGAGATATGTATATAACACCGACGATTGAGGGTATATAGTTGTGCAGATAGATGGAGGCACAACACACGACAAGCTTGTGGAGCTTGTTCTTGAAGACTACGGATTGGAGGCGTTTAGCCATGAGCTAAACACATACTCTCGATGTAAACAAGTTGGGCATAATGCAAAAACTTGTCCGATGCAGTATTATTGTAACACATTTGTTTTATTTTGTGCAATAACTCAGGCGTCAAGCATTATAACTCAGTCGTCATATTAATCGACGAGACCTTTCGTTTTACGCTTTCAGATTATTCCTTGTGATAACTCAGCCACAAAGCATTATAACTCAACCGTCATATGAATCGACGAGACCTTTCGTTTTCCCGTAAATACTATAACTCAGCCGTCAAGTAATATAAATCAACTGTTTGCTTTCAGATTATTTCTTGTGATAACTCACCCACAAAAAGTTATAACTCAGCCGTCATATGAATCGACAAGACCTTTCGTCTTCCCATAAATACTATTACTCAGCCGTTAAGTTTTTTTTTTCGGGTTGTGACGTGGAAAATCGAAAATGAAGTGTATTTTAATTTGCTGATGTGTATTTTTTTATTTTTTTTAATCAAAATCGAAAAACTAAATCCAAGGGGTAAATTGTAATTACATCCAGGGCACTAAACATTTGAGCAATTTTTAGAAGATTGTTAGATATGAGGAATAAACCAACTTTTGTATAACATTTGAGTGATTCTTTCTTGTTTTTTTATAAGGTTACCTTTCGTTGATTCTCATCTAATTTCACAATATAAACTTTGTTTCTTATATAGAAGTAAATTGGAGAGATTGTTATAAAATGAAATAGAATCAATTCTAATCGAACCTAAGGGGGGTGTATTGAACTGAGGATTTTAAGAGATTTTGGGATATTTTTAAATCCTTGTTATTTTTTTTGACAACAGGATACGAGATTGGCCCAAACAAGCCAATACGAAGGAAAATTGTTTACATAGGTAACTAAATGCGGAACTGAATGAACACGTCGCGCCAGACTATCCGCTTTACCATTTTGAGAGCAAGGAACGAAGACTAATGAAAATGAAGCAAACTCCTCTTTATCCGCCTGAATGTCCTCCAAATAAGGCGTAAAAGCTGACCACTCAGAAGGCGAAGACATCATCTTCACCAAGTCGGAGCAATCAGTGAGAAAGACAACAAATTGGTTATCCGCTCCAATCATACAACGCATAGCCCAGATAAGGGCTTCAACCTCGGCATGAAGAGGAGAGAGACTACGTCGAAGGTTGGCTGCTCCCATAGTAGGAGCTTCACCCATGGGTGAAGTGCAAAACCATCCTCTACCAGCATAACGATCTGTCGCTTTCCAAGAACCATCTATAATACAAAGATAACTCGACGAAGACCTAGGAACCCCTGATCCTCCACCTCCACTAGATAAAAACGCATGGTTCATATCTGATCCTGACACCAAGTCCTATGTCTGAGCCTGAAACCAGGCTTTGGCCTCATCCTCCGGTAAATGCAAAATTGCTAGTGGGTTCGAATCCAGATTACTAAAAAGTTTATCATTGCGTGCTTTCCAAATATACCAAAGAATCCAGGGAAACACTTCCTGGAATGGGACGTTTTTAAACCGCCAAAAGAGAGAATCCATGTTTGTCAAAACTGATTCCGAAGGCAAATTTTCCAAGGCCGTCGGGAACTGCGACAAAGCCCAAACCTGTCTGGCAGGTGGACATTCAAAAATGGTATGATTAATCATCTCCTCACACAAGCCACACGTAACATCACAACTCATACCACGTTTATGCAGATTAGCTGTGACCGCCACACAACTCGAAAGCTTCTGCCACATAAAGTGTCGGAGTTTCGAGGGACACCAAATTTTCTACACAAAGGCCTTCAACGGTACAAAGTCCAGTCCAAATATTGTGGGCTCAGTAGGAGGCATCAGATCTGAACGGAGTATATGGTACCCTAATTTAACCGAATATTTACCAGACTTAGTAAAATGCCATCCCAACAAATCCGGTTTATCCGATTGTCACAACGGTAAGGCAGAAATTATAGCAACATCTTCCGGTACAAACGTAACCGTAAGCTGAGCCATATCCCAGGAATTAGAACTCCTTGTTATTTAATTGATGATTTTTAAAAATCATCTAAAATTCTATGTTATTGAATGTGAAATTTATAAAAATCATTTACAATATCTTGTTGTTCAATCAATAATTTATAAATCTCATTTTAAATCTACTGTTATTTTTTTAAAAATCCTATTAAATGTGATTCTAGGAGACTTTTCTAACATTTTTAGTTCAAAAATATGTCTTACAAAATCACATCAAACTTCAAAATATTTGTTTAATAAAAAGACTTCTTCAATCTACCAAAAAAACGGACTTCTTCGACAAATTTTTTTTTTGCAAACTCTCTGTCTCTTTCTCTCTCTCTCTTTCTCTCTTTCTCTCTCTGTCTCTCTCTAACAAATGTTTGAGTAATAATCAAATTTTAGTTAAAATGGGTTAAACTCTTTTATTGAGTTCGTACTTTGGGTTTTAGTAAAATGGAAAATGGCGTGTTGTGTTAAACAATAATGAGATACAATTCAAGTGTAAAATCATTTCAACCAAATTGAATAGTGCCCAAGATTTAGAAAGCAGCAACGACGCAGTGGCAAAACCAAACCAGTGACAGTACTACACACCAAAAGCTCCGTATAAGCAAGTAATAAGAGAGAGTGCATCAACAACAATATTTCATATTACAGCCACGCCATCGACAAGGAGAACCCAAAAATAAAATAAAAGAAAGACAATACTTACTTTAAACATATATATATGTAGTAGTTTATATATATCTTTGGACTGCTACGACTAGAGATGTCTCACCCTTCCTGCTTGATCAGCGAGCTACTATGAGCTCTTCGATGAAATCGCCTTCACCTGATTCAGAGGGGATTAAGATATCATCATCGACGGTGAAGTTGTAGCTCTCTCCAATGGCCCTCAGAAGCTGATACACTTCAAACATGGTAGGCCTCTGCTTTGGTACTTCCGGTAGAACGCAGTTGCATGCTACTTTGAGCACTTTGAAGATCTCATCATCCACACCGTTCCCAAGTAAAGACCTGTCAATCGCTTCCTGCAGTTTTGATTCACTTGATAGCTTTGTAATCCATTCCACAAGGTT
>NC_025704.1:15248379-15250335 GCF_000633955.1 Camelina sativa
ACACCGTTCCCAAGTAAAGACCTGTCAATCGCTTCCTGCAGTTTTGATTCACTTGATAGCTTTGTAATCCATTCCACAAGGTTCCCCTTGAAGCTTTCTTCCTCGCATTCTTCAGATACTTTTGTGACACTCGTTGCTTTTTGTCCCGTTACTAGCTCTAGAAGCACAACCCCGAAGCTGTAGACATCTCCTTTCGGAGTTGCGACCATGGTTCTTGAATACTCGGGAGCAACATAACCGAAATCCCCAAATTCTCCATTGACGAATGTGCTTAAATGGGTATCAATGGGGTTCATCAACCTAGCTAGACCGAAATCTGAGATCTTGGGCTCAAACTCTGCAGTCAATAATATGCATTTCGAGCTAATGTTGCGATGGATGATCCTCGGGTTGCAGCTGTGATGAAGCCACGCCAATCCTTTTGCTGCCCCAATAGCAATTTTCAACCTTGAAGGCCAATCCAAGGGCTTAAAGGATTCTTCATCTGCAGGATGTAACTGATCATAAAGGTAACCGTTTGCCATGTACTCGTATATCAGAAGCCTCTCCTTGTTCGCAATACAATAGCCCAAGAGAGGGACTAAGTTTCTGTTTTTAACAGAGCCCAAAGTCTTCATCTCTGAGTCAAGCTCTTTCTCAGAACGTTGAGAATCCTGCAACCTCTTTATCATAAGTGGAGTTCCGTCTTCAAGCACTCCTTTGTACATAGTCCCTGTTCTTCCTGTTCCAATGATGTTATCTTTCTTGAATTCATCTGTTGCCTTCATAAGATCGCTTAATTTCATCTTCGAAACCGAGTTCTTAAACATGAAAACCTGAAAACTCACAAAACACCAAACATATATCATAAATTCAGAACATAACAACAACAGTACAACATGTGCTATTAAGTCATCAATGAGGGTTTTTTACCTTAACGCCTTTCTGTCCTTTCATCAAGCTCTTTGCCCATCTGTTTCCTTCAGGATCATCCTGCTTCTTCCTAACAACACCCATTTTACGGAAATAGAAGAACAAAACACCCCCAACGACTAATGCAGCCCCAGTCAATCCACCAACAGCCGCTATAATGATAACTTTACCACGAGAGCCATTAGAACTCTTACAGTCATCCAGAGGCTTACCACACAAATTCAGGTTATTAGCAAAACTCTCGGAGTTAATGCTGGTGCTGTTGAACTTTGGGATAGGACCTTCAAGACGATTGTCAGCCACAGAGAACGTTTTGAGCCGTCCAAGTAGCACTAACTGAGGAGGAAGCTGACCAGTGAACTGGTTATGCTGAAGCATAAGAGAGTTCAAAAAGGAAATGTTTGAGATACTAACAGGGATTTCACCAGAGAAACCATTGTAAGAGAGGTCCAAAGTTGTAACAAGGTGAATGACATCTGTAAGGTTTGATGGCAAAGGTCCAGAGAAGTTGTTTCTAGAAAGGTCTAGACCAGTCAGATCAGAACATAGCTTAATCCCCTGAGGAAACACTCCTCTGAGACCAAAACCAGAGAGCTTAATACTCAAAACCCTATTCTCATCATCGTGCCAACAAGTCACACCACTGAACTTGCAGATAAAACCTTGTGCAGTCTGGTTCCCAAAATCCCAACTTGACAAATACCCATTTGGATCATCAACTTGAGATTTAAAGGTCTTCAAGCAATCAATGTTGGCCTGATTTGCATCGGCCAAGCTAGACAGTAAAAGCAGCAAACAGAGACTATTCCCAAAGAAAATTGCAAAAACTAACCTACCAGCCATCTTCTTCATAAATCCCTCCCCCCAAATTCCACAAAATGGGTAAAATCACTATAAACTAGAGAAACAAAATCTAGGGTTCTCTCCGATGAACATCAGAAACCTGGAAGCAAATAAATAATCAAAAAATCAGAAAGAAGATAAGCGATCTAAAATTGAGTTGACTTAGAAAAAAGTTTTCAATTTTTTTTTTTTTTTTTTTTT
>NC_025704.1:15250539-15251712 GCF_000633955.1 Camelina sativa
TTTTTTTTTTTTTTTTTTATGAGAAATTCTAAGGAACTTACGAATCAAAATTAGAAATTGTACAAGACAGAAGAGTTGGTCTTTGTCGTCGTTGTCGTGCTCGTGTTCATGAGTGTTGAAGAGCACAATGAAGAAGAAGAAGAAGAAGAAGAAGAAGAAGAAGAAGAAGAAACAGGAAATCGCATCTGTGGCAAAGTGTTTATGAAAGAAGAAGAAGAAGAAGAAGAAAAAGGAGTTTGAAATAATATAAAAAAGTGGAAGTCGAGTCGTCTGGTGTGAGAGAGTTGACTGAGACTTTGGATCGTCGTCGTCTAGTGAAAGTTCGTGAAGAATGGGGCAAAGCAAAAGAAAAAAACACTGATGAGAACGCAACGCAAATGACCCAAACAAAAAACCAAATTGGTCTTTCCGCGTTAAATGTTTTTTCTTCTTCTTCTCTCCTTTTTGACTTTTCAACATCATCATATCTTCTTCTTGTGACTTGTGAGAGAGAGAGAGATGGACAAATTTTTCTTCCATTTTGGTTTTAAATATATATTCTGGATATTTTTCTACTGGCTTCTAGTTTTTCACCAAATCAAATAATAAAATATGTCATCCAAATCAGTTCACTCAATGATTCGTATGTTGTTGTTTAACTTGTTACAGCCAGGAATTCCAAAAAGAAAAAAAATGGTAAACTCTATGTAATCCAAAAACAATCAATGGGAAGTTGTGAGGTTTGTTGGGTTTCTTGGTATATAGATTGTGACTAATACCAATGTATTTAAGGAAATAAGAATATTATATCATTGTAAATACTTATTTTATGTTCATAATACCGTCGCTCCAATTATAATTTTTTTTCAGAAAAGTGATTTTTATGTTCTGGTAACAATGTTTCAAGTTTCAACTGATAAATTTAAAAGGTGTCTTGAGAAAAAGATGTTTTGACTTCACAGGACACAAGACTCTTCATTTCCCTTCGGCTGGTGGTTTTAGTGCCGGCTCCGGATTAAATTTGATAAAGCATTTTCTTTTCAGTTTTTATATCTCTATTAATTTAATCGGCCAATTTTTGTGTTAGATGTTTATTGATCATGGTGTAAAAGCGACAAAAATACAAATTCTAAAAATAAAATAAATGTGGGTTTGCATAGCATATCATCCTTTTTTTTTTTTTTTTTTTTTTCT
>NC_025704.1:15251769-15254081 GCF_000633955.1 Camelina sativa
TTTTTTTTTTTTTTTTTTTTTTGCTAGAGATGGACAAAAAAAATTATCAATTTGTTTATAAGCTTTTTTTTTTTTTTAACTCCTTTTAACAAATTTGAAAATATGTAATTGTTCAGAACTAAACATTTGTGGATGTCATTTCGTACAAGACCATTTATCGGCTTTTTCTGAATAACAGCCGCTCTACAGAAATAGTAGAACAAAAGAATCCCAGAATTATTCCAACGACAAATGCTGCCACGGTAAATCCACCTAGTGCCGCTAAAATAACAACTTTACCATGAGAGTTGGTCGAAGTCATCTTACATTCATCCAGAGACCAGAGGCTTACCGCACAGATTCAGGTTATTAGCAAAACTCTCTGAGGTAATGCTGGCACTGTTAAACTTTGGGATTGGACCTTCGAGACGATTGTCAGCCACTGAGAACGTGTTGAGCCGTCTAAGTTGCCCTAGCTGGGGAGGAAGAGTACCCGTGAACTGGTTATGATGAAGCTGAAGAGTGTTCAGAAAAGTAATGTTTGAGATCAACATAGGGATCTCACCAGAAAAACTATTGTAGGATAGGTCTAGAGTCGTAATAACTGGAGAGTACAAGGAAATGTAGGATGGTAAAGGTCCAGAGAAGTTGTTTCTAGAAAGGTCTAGATGAGTCAAATCAGAACATAGCTTAATCCCCTGAGGAAACACTCCTCCGAGACCATAACCAGAGAGCATAATACTGAAAACCCTATCCTCATCATCATGCCAACAAGTCACACCACTGAACTTGCAGATAAAACCTTGTGCAGTCTGGTTCCCAAACTCCCAACTTGATAAATACCCATTTGGATCCTCTACTTGAGATTTAAAGGTCTTCAAGCAATCAATGTTGGCCTGATTCGCATCGGCCAAGCTAGACAGTAGAAGCAGCAAACATAGACTATTCCCAAAGAAAATTGCAAAAACCTTACACACCATCATATATCCTGGAACCAAATAATAAATTATAAATAGCAACAATGCAATTGGAGATTCTTCACATTAAAAAAAATAAAAAAGAATGAGTTGACTTAAAGCTGATGATAACAACTCACAAAATATTGCGGGAAATTTGTAAGGAACTCACAAATGAAAATAAGAAATAAAAAGAGGAGAGGTTTGGTCTTAGTCGCCGTGGTGATCTTGTGCATGTGTGTTGAGCAAACCTGTTGTGAGTGTTAATGAATGACAAAAGGACTTTGAATAATATAAACGAAAACCTGTTGTTGAGCAAGTCTACAGACTTGGATGGTCCCTTGCCTTGTGGAAAAATCAAACAAAAGTTCGTAAAGAATGGGCCGGGGAAAAGAAGAAAAAAACACTGAACAACGTAAAGACTCAAACCAAATTGGTCTTTTGCGTGTTTAACGTTTCTTTCTTCTATTATTCATGATCAAATTTGTCTATCATCAGTTTTTAAGAGATGGACAAATTATTTTCCATTTGATATTTCGCTTTTTGATTTCTTTAATTCATTTGGTGTTTATGATGGTTTGGACAAAATCAAATACTAAAATATGACGATATCCATAAGAAATAAGGCAATTCACTAATACTGTATAAGATTTCAAGAAAATGAATAGACGTAACCCAAAATAATGAATGAGAGAAGCTGTAATTTACCAACGCATAGTAATTTTATTATTTTATAAAATCTTGCCCCTAATGACTCGCGTTAATTCATGGGGTAAATAAATACTATAATCTCCAAAAGAAGCGTCACTTGTCCGAATTCAAATATATCCAAAATGATGTGACAGGTTCTAATCGAATTCAACAACTGTAATTGCAATCACACGCAACAGTATATATGAGATCGTATCCACAAAGACTATGCTAGCACGTACACTTCGAAATTTTGTATGATTTAATTAACATCAAGTTAGAAGGACAAACGAAATAAGAAATCTATATATAATAGCAAACCCACTTTTTTGTGTCAATTTTTAATCCAACGGATGAGATTAGTTCTAGTTTTAATCCAACGGTTTAAAATTATTAATCGTGTCTTTTCGTCGTACCCCCATCTTTCAAAAATCACATCTCTTAGTCTTTGCATCTCTTTGTTGTACCTCCTGGTTTCAAAAATCACATCCATTAATTTTTACACCTTTTAAATCACACCTCTTAGTCTTTGCATCTCTTTGTTGTACCTCCTGGTTTCAAAAATCACATCCATTAATTTTTACACCTTTTAAATCACACCTCTTTAGTTGTTGCATCTCTGTTGTACCTCCTGGTTTCAAAAATCACATCTATTAATTTTTACACATTTTAATTTTACACCTCTAT
>NC_025704.1:15255141-15259051 GCF_000633955.1 Camelina sativa
TCGGTTAGATTATTATTACTGTTAATCGACACTATTAAGTTCATACATTAATCTTAGTTTTGTTAACTTTTAGTCTCTTCAAAATTTTTAGCCTTTCCGGTTTTCATGTTTTTGCATGACTAATGTTATTAAGTACGTGTGCCATATTTTTTGCATGGCTAATGTTTTTAATTCTCAATGTGCAAATATTATTTTTTGACTTTTTGGAAAAACCAAAACCAAGATACGAGAGGCATGATAATATGCAGTGATGCTAGAGCTACGGATAAGCCAAATTTTTTTTTTAAACATGGTATAATTATAATTTTATATATGTTCTTATTTTAACCTATTTNATTAACATAAAGAAGAGAACATCAAAAGGTGAGATATTATTGTCACCTGTTTCACCATATCAACTTCGTTTTCGCTGTCGTTTATTGAAAAACATGATGGTACCGATTCATAGACATAAGTGGGAAATCAAATAGAGGGGGATGCAGCCTGGAAGGAGAGCAGCCGACACGGTGGAATGGGATGGATTGGGAGAGACCAACATAAAATCCTCTGTTCTATATTTTATTAATTTTCTGAACTTTTGTAGTTTAATTGAATTGCTTTGATTGAATAGCTGATGAGTGTACAAGTTTTTGTCTATATGCATTCTTAGTCTGTTACGTCTTGCTTTTTTTTTCTTTTCCAAAGAGGAATATGTGATTTGAAGCAAATATTACAAATCCATGTATCAAATGTGTTAGTAGGAAATAAGACAATCAAGATTAACCCATTAAAAGGGAAGAAAGAAGGGGGTCTTTTGAGGGAAAACGTGACACCAACATGCATGTAACTGTGGAAAACATTATAGCCAAATATATATCTCTAAAAGTTGTAGCTGAAGAATGTGAGTTACTCTATATTAACCCATTAGGTTTGATTGGTCGGTCATATAAAACTTGGTTTTGTACATATCTAAAAGTGAGAGAAAAAAACATCCACAAGCATAAGTGAAATTTTATACATGGTTAAAAGTAATGTTCATAGTAAATCATTTGTATACAAACTCCACTTGCTTACATCATCGGAATATTGATTGTGATTTGTGAATCAGTAATCTATGGAAAGAGAAATCGCGTATCAAAGTGAAGGGGAAACAAAACTCAATCCAGCCATCTACTCCGATCCCAATCTTCGACCTTCCTTCGACAAGTGGCATTTAGTATTTTCTCTATACAGTAAATAAACAAAGAGAGAAGCAGTCTCGTATGTATTTCGATTGATAATGATCAACAACAAAGACAATTTCTAATAGCGAATTAAGAAAGGATACCAATATATAGCACCATATGGTCGGAGACAAACATAAATGAAATTTTATATATGGTTAAAAGTAATGTTCATAGTAAATCAAGCTCTAAAAAAGGCTTACTTTTGTGTGTGACAACCTAAAATATAATAACATTGAAATGAATTTTTGGCTTTTTAATCAGTTGAAAGCAATAGCAAGAAGTGAAAATGATCAAATTGATTGAGAAAATAAAGAATTTAGGATGAATTACAAATGTTAAATTTCAATTTAGGATTTCACCTCCCCGTGCGGCAACGCACGGGTCGCTTTCCTAGTGATTAGAATAACAAACGAAATCTGAAAACGATGTAGGAATTTGAGATAAGCGTTAGGCATCAAAATATTCACAGAGAATCATGAATCAAAGAAAGAAACAAATTGTAAGGAATTGAATAAAAAAACATCTGAACTCATAACACAAATTAATAGTTGATATAATGGTTAGAGAACCAACTAGTATGTTTTACGACCTAATAGACTAAACTCGTAGTTTGTTATCAACATGTAGAAAACCGATCAAATTTCGATTGTTCATTAAACCCTGGGACATAAAGGACCTATAAAATATTAGTTAAGACGATTTAGCTAACTTGTAGAAAGTTAATGTATTTAAGATCATATAACAATATAATTTGGTCAAGCAAATAAGTAATCATCATTAATAAACAAAACCTATTTGTGTGATGCTTTTACGAGGTAAACACAAACATGATGTTTGTTTTTTTTTTTTTTTTTTTTTTTTTTTTNATGGTTCCACTTTTGGTGAAAAGGTCTCATTCAAACTGAAAGATATGAGCAATTTATAACTTGTACCTACACATCTTGAATAAATGAAAAAAAAATCTTTTTGTATAGTGATTTGAGTCTTCTCTTTAAGACTCAGACAGAGTGAAGTTAGGTTTGTAGCATTGCCTCGAGCATGAAGCCACATAGGTTGAAGATTGAGTGTGTGTTTGGTAAGGGAAGTTTTTAGGAATTTAAAAGGGTTGGTACCAAAAAAAAAAACATAGAGAGGGTGAAGATACCAATTAATGGGAAAGAGAAAAAAAATAAAGGGAGGAAAGAGTAAATTACAAGGAATTCAAGTTCCCCGGCAGCTTCAGACAAACTCACGTGACACACAACACAAGTTTAAAAGGATTTGACTAGAACCACTCCGGTCACTTGGTCCGAGTCCGACCTAGGGATGATGGTGAAGGACGAGCCACCACACCACACGGTCCACACCAGACCAACTCACTCACGTGCCTGCCTACTAGAGAGAGTTAGTTAAGTAAAATTGGGTGTGCTTAATAAAAGGGTCTGTTATAAAATCTCACTTTGCTTTTTTATTTTTTGTTGTTTGGCCTCTCTTCCCACTTTCCTCTTTCCTTTTTAGGGATTTCACTTTCCCATTCTTTCTCTCTCTCTCTCTCTGCCTAACCTCGATTTCTCTCGATCGCTCTTCAACATGGATCTACGATCTTCCGGTGCTTCTTGAAGTTTTCTGATTTCTTCTTTTTTTAGGGGTTTACTTCGGTTTTATTTCTTCCGGGTAAAGTTGTTTTATTTTATTTTATTTTCTGGTTCTTTCTATTGAAGTGTTGTTTTCTCTTTGTTTTGCTTCTCGAGTTCGTGTTCACTGTAGCTAGGGTTCGCTGATTTCTCCATGAATAGCGTAAAATTTCTTCTAGGATTTTGAATTTTGCCCTTGAAGCTTCTTTGTGTTATGGATTGAGTAGTAATTTCACGGAATCAATGAATCAGTTGTCTTTTTTAAAACTCTCATTTTGTTTATCTGTTTGCTCTCTGATGAAATTCGTATTGTTTCAGCTTAGTTTTTTTTTTTTTTTTTTTTTTTTTTTTTNGTCGGATTAGTTCTTGAAGATGAGTTGTTTCTCTGTGGGTGTCTCTAGGAATATGATTTTTTTTTTTTTCTTGTATCGGTTGAATTTTGTGGGGGTTTCAAGTTCATTTGTCTTTTACTTTCTTGCTTGTAGGCCATTTTCTTACTTAGTCATCCAGTATGAGTTTTTGTTACAGAGAGCTGTTTTGTTTTTATCTTGAACGACTTAAGATGTTATTGGACTCCCGAATCAGTTGATAGTTTTGACTGATCTTTGTATCTCTGTTCTTGATGGTTTATTTTTGTAGTTGTTTGTGTCGTTCGGGATTTGGGATATCTTGGAGCTTTACTTGCAGCTTCGGCATTCGACTTGTTTGAATTGGTAACTTTTTTTTTGTGTTTGAAGTTTATTGCTCCCTGTTTCTCTGTGGATATCTTATTCTTCAATAAGATTTGTAGTTCTGACATGAGTGATTTATTTATTCAAGACTTTTTTAATTTGTACTTAAATTACCTTTTTTCTTTAGCTCTTTTGTGATGGAGGATACTCGGTCAGTTGCTTCACTAATGGACTCAACATCGTCCAAGATTCAGCAGCTTCAGAAGGCGTTTGCTGAACTTGAAAGTCAGCGTGCTGTAACACTTAATCTCAAGTGGAAGGAACTCGAGGAGCATTTTCATGGGCTTGAGAGGTCCTTGAAGAGACGGTTTCATGAGCTTGAAGATCAAGAAAAAGAGTATGAAACCAAAACTAGGAAAGC
>NC_025704.1:15266011-15272373 GCF_000633955.1 Camelina sativa
AGCGTGCTGTAACACTTAATCTGAAGTGGAAGGAACTCGAGGAGCATTTTCATGGGCTTGAGAGGTCCTTGAAGAGACGGTTTCATGAGCTTGAAGATCAAGAAAAAGAGTATGAAACCAAAACTAGGAAAGCTCAAGAACTGTTGGAGAAAAAGAAGGCAGCTGTTGAGGCTAAGGAGAAGGCATCGTTAGAAAGGCTTCAGAAGAAGAGAGACGCTGCTATGTTTACTATAAACAGTGCTTTGGATAAGTACAAGAATGCTCCCATCAGTAAACCTTCTATTGGTGAACGTTGGCCACAAAATGCTGTAAGGGATTCTCCCAATGCCTTTGCTGCTGATAGTATTACCGATGACAATCCGGATGGTACTGTGCAAGATGTTCAAATCTCACCTGTGATGGGAAATTTTGAGGTGAAGGCTTATCCACAGTTACTGAAACTGTGCGGGGATATGGACTCAACAGGGCTCCATAAGTTTGTATCAGATAACCGCAAGAACCTTGCATCACTAAAGGAGGAGATTCCTATTGCATTCAGAGCTGCAGCAAACCCAGCCAGCTTAGTCTTGGACTCTTTGGAAGGGTTTTACCCCAGGGAGGCACCATCTGCTGATGGAAAGAAAGACGCTAACCTCCTGGGCATGCGCAGGACCTGTATCATGTTGATGGAGTGCCTTAGTATACTGTTATCTGGTTTGGGCCTCAACTCCCTTTCCACTGTTCTCTCAGAAAGTGTTAAGCAGAGAGCAAAAACTATTGCAGAAGGATGGAATCCACTGCTGGAAACTCTTGACATGGATGCTTGCAATGGTAATTCTTTAGAGGCTCATGCATTTCTGCAACTGCTAGCCACTTTTGCTATTGTTTCCGACTTTAAGGAGGATGAACTCTTGAAGCTGATCCCCATGGTTTCACGTCGCCGTCAGGCAGCTGAGCTGTGCCGTTCTCTTGGACTATCAGAAAAAATGCCTGGTTTGTTCTCTAAATTTTTGGATATGGCTGATTATCTTACAAGTTGACATTTCGATGGGAAATTTGGTGTTTTGTATTCATGTGAGTAGCTGAGTTAGGTTTCTGGTCACGGACCTAAACACTACGTGGATTATGTTTTTACAATTTTAGTAATATTCAAATTCTATACCTTCAGCATGGATCTTAATCTTTGATGTGCGGTTCCTTTCATTCCAGGTGTTATTGAAGTTCTCATGAACAGTGGAAAACAGATTGATGCGGTTAACTTGGCATTTGCGTTTCAACTCACAGAACAGTTCCCTCCTGTTGCATTACTGAAATCTTACTTGACTGAGGCAAGGAGATCTTCCTCCCAAGGCAGACCTGGCAATGCATCTCCTGCTGTTCAGGCAAGTATTTCCTGACTTGATAACTTGTATTATACATCTATTATAAGAGAAAATTAAGGGTTTTGTTGTTAATGGACGTTGCCTAGAACGATTGGTCTGATCTTTATTGAACTATTGTTACCTTTTCTTGAGCATCTGGCTCTTAGTAAATTTCACCTCCCTGGAAAATTTATGAGCTCTGTTCATCAGTTAGCTGTCATCACTCTTTACTTCAGACTAATAAAAATCTTTATAACTCAAAACCGATGTATTTATTATCAGTTATTTTAGGTGTATCAGGTATCATAGTACTTGCTGATGCTACATTCAGCTTCAGATTCTCGTACATAATTTTATATTTGTGTACCAAATGCAGGATGAGTTCAATGAGCGGGAGCTCACAGGGGTTAAAGCTGTGATAAAGTGTATTGAAGAGCATAACCTGGAAGAGCAGTACCCAGTTGAGCCACTTCAGAAACGGATTCTCCAGCTCGAGAAGGCCAAAGCAGAGAAAAAGAGAGCAACAGAACCCACAAAGCCTCAGCCAAAACGACCACGTGGTGCTCAACCCCGAGTCAGTGACAACAACAACAAGACAGGATATGGTAGAGTCATCCCTGAAAGGTACCCACAGTATGTGTATGACAACAGACCGTTCCTTAGCGGTCCAATCATGGCAGCACAAGCACCGCCTCCACCTGCTCCACAGACTTACACTTTCAGTCCTGCTCCTGCTCACGGAAACTTCTACGGGAACTGCTATCAGTACCAGGCTCCTCCTCCTTACTTTCACTAGTGATCAAAAGAAGGCGATGGTGAAATGTGACTGTGGACTCCCCTTTGGTGTTAACTTGTGTGGCAGCTCTTTTTTAACTCCTCTCTCCTTAGTTGTTTCCCTTTGATGTTGTTGTGTACGGATGATTTTAGTATTTTTAAGGATCAACCCTACCCAAAAAAAAAAAAAAAAAAACAAAAACACTCTTGAATTTTCTATTAATTATCTTTAATGTTTGTATTGTTTCCTCTCTTGCCTCCAGAAAAATACATAATCCGTCAACAGGTGATTACTAATTAAACCGGTTCGGTATGATGCCAAATATGGACGCAAACCGACCTTAAACCAACACTAAACCCATTCTCTCTAAATATCTTTTCAATTTTCAATTTTGAAAATATCTTCACTCGTTCGAAATTCCCAATTCTCTCGCTCTCTGATATCTCCCGCCAACAATCGAAATGCGAATCGCCGAGATCACCACGCCGGACCTCCGTCTGCATCATCGGGAAACCGAGTCGCGCACTCAACATCCTCTCCTCTCTGATATCGAGCTCTTGATCCAACAATCTGAAGCCATTTCCAAAAATCAGCCGCTTCCTCAATCTCTCCCTATTTCTCTCAGACAATCCCTAACTCGGCTGAGTCAACTCGCTCCTTTTCCGGATAACTCCTTCAAGCTCACCATATGGAAGCTCAGCTTTCGTCTCTGGAACGCTTGTGTTGACCTCTCTAACGCCGCCTCTCTCCAGTCCTCATCTACCTCCGCCGAGAGCATCGCGAATCTCAGACATGTCGCCGCCGATATGCTATTTCTCGCTAAGGATGTCAACGGAGTCCCATCTCCGACGATTAAGTCCTCTATCCTCTACTATCGGACTGGTCTAGTGTGGCATAGTCTCAAAAAGTTCGATCTCGCCTCCGATTGCTTCGAGAGAGCCACCGAAATCGTTTCCAAAATTGATATCGCGAAAATTTCCGATGCCGGTGAAAAGAAACTGTTTCTGGATCTAAATCTAGCGCGATCTCAAACTGCTTGGGAAATTTCTGATCGGAATTTAGCTGTAACGTTGCTTAATCGAGCGAAGAATCTGTTGTTTGGCTCACCGGAGCATTACAAATCGCTCTCAAATCAATTTCTCGCGTTTGGTAAAAGCTCCTTGGCCAGAGAGGACGAAGACTGCAGTCTAAACGATGCTCTCAGGCTCATGAATGAGGCGTTAGATCTTTGTGAGAAGGGGCTGGGTACAGCAAAAACTCGGGAAGACACAATGGAGTTCACTACCATGAGAATCAAAACTCTCCGTTTCATCTCAGCAGTGCACTTGCAAAAGGGAGAGTTCGAGAGTGTGATTAAATGTGTGAAAGTTCTCAGGAATGGAGGAAATGGTAGTGATGTAGCTGATCAACATGCTTCATTACCTGTGTTGGCGATGAAAGCTTGGTTAGGGCTTGGGAGGCATAGTGAGGCAGAGAAGGAGCTGAGAGGTATGGTGGGAAACAAAGACATTCCAGAGGCAGTGTGGGTATCTGCTGTGGAAGCATATTTTGAGGTTGTGGGGACTGCTGGAGCAGAAACTGCGAAGGGTGTGTTCTTAGGTCTACTGGGAAGGTGTCATGTTAGTGCAAAGGCAGCGCTTAGAGTGGCCCATCGGGTGCTTGGTGAGAGTAGAGGAGGTGATAATGGTTCGAGAATTAGGGCGAATGTTGTGGCTCAGCTCGTATCAGACGAGAGAGTTGTTGCTCTCTTTGCTGGTGAAGCAGTGACCAAGGAGAGGAAGGCAATACATTCTGTTCTCTGGAACAGGTATGTTTTTGCCGTTCATGTAACTGTCATCTCCTTTGGTTACATTGGTGTGTCTAAGTTATTGCTTATTTAGTCAACTGAGTGATTCAACTTGGCCACAGCAATTGATTGGTTTCTGTTGTTTTTTTTTTCCCAAAGTGTCCTGGGAATCTAATATGGGTTTCTCTTGCTGTTTTACAGTGCTTCAGATCATTTCCGTGTTAAAGATTATGAGATAAGTGCAGAGATGTATGAGAAATCAATGCTCTATATCCCACATGATATAGAAAATAGAGTTTTTAGAGCCAAAGGCTTCAGGGTTTTGTGTCTTTGCTACCTCGGGCTCTCTCAGCTAGATCGAGCTCTTGAATACATAGATGAAGCTGAAAAGGTACACATTTATCTATGGAACTTCTATATCCAACTGTTCTCCTAGTTGGATCTTTCACTCAGAATTGCTAACTAGTTTTCTGTCTCTGCAGCTTGAGCCTAATATTGCTTGCTCTTTTCTTAAGGTAAAATGTCGTTTTCCCCACAGTACGCTTTTATTCAACATATGGCCTTCAGCTACCTAGCAATTTGAGATTGTTTGGAATAAATCCTATTAAGCAACATCTCTTTGCTTCTGATTCTTGCAGTTCAAGATCTACTTGCAAAAGAAGGATCACAGTTGTGCCATCGGTCAGATCAATGCAATGACGTCCTGCCTTGATTTTTCTTCAGATTATCTGTCCCTTTCAGCGCATGAAGCTATTTCTTGCCAAGCGCTTCCAGTTGCTATTGCTTCTCTTTCGAAGTTTCTCAGTTTCCATATCTCAGGAAAGACCATGCCAACCACAGAGGTCGTGGTCTTCCGTACCTTAGTCACTATACTGACCCAGGACATTGGCAGTGAAACACAAGCGCTTGAATTTATGTTGCAAGCTCAGAGCCGGTCAGCGACGATTGGGGCAGAACGTTTCTTTGGATCAGGAGAGACTGGAAAACGAGAACAGAATTGGTTTGCTGTGACTTGCTGGAATCTTGNTGAAGCTGAAAAGGTACACATTTATCTATGGAACTTCTATATCCAACTGTTCTCCTAGTTGGATCTTTCACTCAGAATTGCTAACTAGTTTTCTGTCTCTGCAGCTTGAGCCTAATATTGCTTGCTCTTTTCTTAAGGTAAAATGTCGTTTTCCCCACAGTACGCTTTTATTCAACATATGGCCTTCAGCTACCTAGCAATTTGAGATTGTTTGGAATAAATCCTATTAAGCAACATCTCTTTGCTTCTGATTCTTGCAGTTCAAGATCTACTTGCAAAAGAAGGATCACAGTTGTGCCATCGGTCAGATCAATGCAATGACGTCCTGCCTTGATTTTTCTTCAGATTATCTGTCCCTTTCAGCGCATGAAGCTATTTCTTGCCAAGCGCTTCCAGTTGCTATTGCTTCTCTTTCGAAGTTTCTCAGTTTCCATATCTCAGGAAAGACCATGCCAACCACAGAGGTCGTGGTCTTCCGTACCTTAGTCACTATACTGACCCAGGACATTGGCAGTGAAACACAAGCGCTTGAATTTATGTTGCAAGCTCAGAGCCGGTCAGCGACGATTGGGGCAGAACGTTTCTTTGGATCAGGAGAGACTGGAAAACGAGAACAGAATTGGTTTGCTGTGACTTGCTGGAATCTTGGGTCAAGATGTGGGAGTGCAAAGAAGTATGAGCTCTGTGGTGAATTCATGAGGCTGGCGTCGGAGTTTTACGGCTATTTGGATACTGATGAGTCGGAAGAAAACAAAATGATGATTTGCCGGTCTATAATACTAAGTGTTACTGCTATGAATGCTTTAGAGAAGCAAAACAAGAGCGCACTGACTGAAACCGAAGTGAAACTCGCTGGAGAACTACTCGTGAGAGCTGGAAAGGTCTCTTACTCGCCTCTTTGTTAATATTAGCACCATTACTTGCTGAGTTTTACCTTCCAGTGCACTAATGTATGGTTAGATATATGCAGATTATGTCTTCTTCGCTCTCAGATGGTAAAGATTGTATCATGGAGCCAGAATTTATCTTCATGTACACCTTAATTGCATATGACATACACGGAAGGCTCAACAATTCTGCATTCCAGCTACTTGTTGTAAAGACGTTTGCTGGTTCCAAGTCTTGCAACTATAACTATCTTCTCCAAGTTGGAGTTTTCGCCTCTCAAAGCCCACGGTCCAACCCGGACGTGTCAACGTTTGCTCTTAACGAATGCCTATCCGCTCTGATCGCATCTGCTTCACCAGATTACCCAACCCTAGCTCTCATAATCAGGAAGCTGATCTCCATATCCAGCGTCCACAAAGGTGATACAGAGGATGAAGAAGCGATCCAAAAGATGTACAAACAAGCATACAGAATCATGGTTGGTTTAAAAGAAGGGGAATACCCGACTGAAGAAGGGAAATGGCTCGCAATGACAGCTTGGAACCG
>NC_025704.1:15273399-15275073 GCF_000633955.1 Camelina sativa
TATAAAGCTTGTATGCAAGATTACTTGGCTGGTTTTCAGACCAAAGCTCCTTCTGCATAGTGTCAGTCACTATAACTGTTTACATAGTTTAACTGTCATAAATCGATATATAGAATACACCAAATCCACTAGAAAAAGACTTCTTGAAACATGTATTACACCTATTCTTCTAATCGGGGTTAGAATATCCCAAACATCCATCTAAGTTTGAATAGGTTGTCTCCTAGCATCTAGCAAACATAATAATCTCCTCTAAGATCATAACATTCATCTCTCATGGGAGTTATGCAAATCAAACTAAGATCAAAATTCATTTGACCGTAGATTTTATGATAGAAATAGTTTGGTGGTCGTGTATAGTTACTATGAATGCACTTAGTTTTAGGTGGAGGCCTAGAAAACTTAAAGATTGCAGAGGAAGTTGACTGACTTTTTATCATATGAGATCGTTTACTTTTGAGATGAGACGACCCTCACCATTTTCTTCTACTTCTAGATATCTTTGACCGTCTAATATATGTAATCCTCACACTAAGTACTTGTTGAATAGTTCTGTCGGCACAGAATTAAGGAAAATACTATCCAAAAGCTATGGGGTTGAATTTTTTTTTTTTTCTGCTAAAACTTGGTCAGTCGATTAATGATGTCCAATAGATTCTTCATTTTTCATATATTGTTCTTTCTTACTTTCGTCACTAAACATTATACATTATAGTCGGTTTATCCAAAAACAATGACTTCAGATACGAAAGAGTACAAGCCTTTAGTACTACGAAATTTCTCTTTTTATTCTTTTAATTGTAATCCGTTGACTATTGTCATCCTCCAACAAATTCGTTAACTTTGAACTTTTCTTCTTCTAACATGCGATTTTTTAATTTATATTTTAATAGAATAGAGGAAATGTAAAACAGCATGGGTTGGCTAAAAGCTTAAAATCAGTTATATAGATAGAAAAAAACAAAAAAAAAAATTGTGTAAGGCAGCAAACGTGTGGTTTCATCTTCTTCCTCCTCTGTAGTTGGAAAGTTTAATAATGGAGAGATTTTGTTGTATTCAAAACTCTGTTCTGCTCTCATTTCTTCTTGTTCTGTTTTTCTTCATCCCCAACTGTTTTGCTTCGAGTCAAAACGACGATGATGATAAACGGGTTCGGGTCGGAGTCGGGTTGGTTTTGGATTTGCGTTCCGTGGAAGGGAAGATAGTGAGAAGCTCGGTTTCCATGGCGCTTTCCGATTTCTACGCTATTCATAATGATTACAAAACCAGAGTCTCTCTCTTAGTCAGAGATTCTCATGGAGAGCCTCTCCTTGGTCTTGCTTCTGGTACATACTCCTTTAACCTTCAACCTCTCAACACAAATCACCTTCTTCTCTGTCTCCATTTTTTGTTTTTGTGAATATTCGTGTACAACTCACAATTTTTGTGAGTGAAACAGTTGTAGAGTTGCTGCAAACACAAGGAGTGGAAGCCATAATTGGCGGGAACTCGTTGCTAGAAGCGAAGCTTATGGCGGAACTTGGAGAGAAAGCTAGGGTTCCTGTGATATCACTTAACTCTCCCATGTCATTGTCATTGAGCAATTACAGTCACTTGATTCAAGTCACACATGATTCTGCCTCAGAGGCTATGGGAATGACAGCTTTCATCAATGGGTTTGATTGGAACAGTGTT
>NC_025704.1:15276391-15318201 GCF_000633955.1 Camelina sativa
TGAAACAGTTGTAGAGTTGCTGCAAACACAAGGAGTGGAAGCCATAATTGGCGGGAACTCGTTGCTAGAAGCGAAGCTTATGGCGGAACTTGGAGAGAAAGCTAGGGTTCCTGTGATATCACTTAACTCTCCCATGTCATTGTCATTGAGCAATTACAGTCACTTGATTCAAGTCACACATGATTCTGCCTCAGAGGCTATGGGAATGACAGCTTTCATCAATGGGTTTGATTGGAACAGTGTTGCTCTTGTTTATGAAAATCATGATGATTGGAGAGAAAGTATGCAACCCATGGTGGACCGTTTCCATGAGAACAACATTCGTGTAAAGTCCAAGATTGGTTTTACTGTCTCTTCAAGTGAGGATTCTTTGATGGATCGGTTACAGAAGCTGAAGGACTTGGGAACTACTGTCTTTGTTGTTCATTTGTCTGAAGTTATTGCAACTCGTCTTTTCCCATGTGTTGAGAAATTAGGGATGATGGGTGACGGGTTTGCTTGGATTCTAACTGCCAGAAGCATGAGCAGTTTACATGAGTCCGTTGATAATTTCGCAAAGGAGGCAATGGAAGGTGTGGTTGGTTTCAAGTCTTATATACCATCGTCAAAAGAGCTTCACAACTTCACTTTGAGATGGAGGAGATCACTCCCTGTTGAAGAAGTTATTGAAGGTGAGATTACTCGGTTGAGTATCTCTGGCGTATGGGCTCACGATATCGCTTGGGCTCTGGCGAGTGCAGCTGAAGTTACAAGGATGCCAAATATATCATCAACTTTCCTTGAGGCAATCACAGAGAGTAGGTTTAAGGGTTTGAGTGGTGATTTCCAATTGAATGATAAGATGTTGTTGTCAGACAAGTTTGAGATTGTGAATATGATAGGATCAGGTGAGAGAAGGATAGGATTCTGGAATTCTAATGGTAGTTTCAGCAATAGAAGACATTTATCTTCTACTCATGACAAGCTGGAGACCATAATTTGGCCCGGTGGGTCGGCTCAAAGTCCAAAAGGTAGTATTCGAAGAGAGAGCGATAGAAAAAAGCTGAGGGTTCTTGTTACATCTAGCAATAGATTCCCAAGACTGATGAAGGTAGATACTGATCCAGTCACACATGAGATAACATATGTCGAAGGGTTCTGTATAGACGTCTTTCAGGCTTCCATTGCACCTTTCAACTATGAAGTGGAGTACATCCGTTGGCGCAATGGAAGTAACTATGACAATCTTGCATATGCACTTCATAGCCAGGTACTAACCATGGGTCGATTTTACGATTACAAGTACTTTTTCATCTATGTAGCGTGTGTGGAAACTGAATCACTTCCATTGAAATTTTTGTGTTGCATCCCTTAGAAAGACAAATATGATGCTGCCGTGGGAGATATTACAATCACTTTTAATAGATCGACGTATGTTGATTTTACGTTGCCATTCACCGAAATGGGTCTTGGAATTGTAGCAGCAAAGGAGAGAAGTATGTGGGTGTTCTTCGAACCTCTAACACCAGACCTTTGGATAACAAGTGCAGCTTTCTTTGTCTTGACGGGTATTATAGTTTGGTTGATAGAAAGACCTGAGAACCCTGAGTTCCAAGGATCTTGGCCACAACAAATTGGAGTTGTGCTTTGGTTTGGATTCTCTACCCTTGTTTATGCTCATAGTAAGTAATCACCATTTCACATTTGTATATGCCAATCTTGGTCAGAAAAGATTGAAAGAGATGCTTACTTTTTGCTGCTCACTATGTGTGACAGGGGAGAAGCTAAAACACAACTTGTCAAGATTTGTAGTTACAGTCTGGGTATTTGCAGTGCTCATATTGGTTACAAGTTACACTGCAACATTGACATCAATGATGACGGTGCAACAGATACGATTTAACTCCAATGAAGACTATGTGGGTCACCTCTCGGGTTCCCACATCGCAAATGCGGCCCTCACCAATTCCAGCCTCCGAGCAATGAGATTATTGGGTCTCAATACTTCAGAAGATTATGCACAAGCCTTGTTGAACAAAACTGTCTCATATATTGTCAGCGAGTTGCCATACCTCAAAGTCGTCCTTGGCGAATATCCTGCACATTTTCTCATGGTCAAGACACAATCTACCACCAATGGTTTTGGCTTTGTATGTGTCATATTGTGCATTATCTGTCTCTTTACTCTTCATCTTCTTGTTACTTTCTGATAATAAATGTTTTGTTTGTTTAACCACGTTTCAGATGTTCCAGAAAGGCTCAGAGTTGGTGCATACTGTGTCCAGGGAGATCGCAAAGCTAAGGACGAGCGAGAGGCTAAACGAGATGGAGAGAAGATGGTTTGATAAACAACTTCCATACACAACCGATGATACATCAAATCCTATAACCCTTTATAGATTCCGCGGTTTGTTTATGATCACCGGAGTTTCATTCGCTATTGCCCTTGCAGTACTTCTCATTCTCTGGCTCCAAGAAAGATGGGAAGTTCTTGTGAACTCGGCCAATATATTCCTCTCACGACGACTTAGACATTTCATGATTCACTTCACAAGAACTATCCATCCTAGTCCCCTCGATGACCCCATTGGCGAAAATGCCGTTCAAATGGCTCAACGTAACAGACCGTAAGTACTGATTAACATAGAGCAAAAGGTCCATCTACTACAAGTGAAGTCGATGTTCCTGTTCTTTTGCATCACCCTATAGCTTACACAATTGTTGCGATGTGGTACTGTTACGTCTTTGACTCTGACTCTAACTCTGACCTTGGAGCCTCTCAGAACAACCTTGCCCATCTTCAATGTTCCATTAGTTCTTGATCCAAACTGGCTTACGTCTGAAAGTATAAATGATTGTGATCAATTTGTAAATTGTAGTGTGACCATTCAGAACCACTTTATGAGTTTTTGGTAGCAAGATATACCTCCCACTGATTAATTTCTGGACAGTGCTTTCCAAATGAGATATCCGCTATGATCCATTTTTAGGTAATATTGAAAGCACTTACGCAATGTAAATTGACATTCACATATATAAAAAAACATGTTGTGAAACAAATTAAACGTTTAATTCTTAGGGGATTTTCAGTAAGTCTTGGCGTTTGAATTTTCGGTTCGGATCGGATCGGATTTTTTGGATTTTGGGTTGGGATATATAGAATCCATTTAGAATCCGACTGTTTTTCGGATCGGATTTGTTCGGATTCGGATTAGTTTTCATTTTTAAAAAATCCAAACTTAAACCGAATCCCTTATATAAATCATTTGGAGAGTAAAATCAAAAAGTTGGAATAGCTCAGATGGCTAGAGTGTGTGTCCCTTAATCTCAAGGTGCGAGGTTTGAATCCTCCATTCAATTTAGCGGATAACCGAACGGATTTCGGTTCGGATCGGTTTAAAACCGAAATCTGATTCCCAATCAACACAGAAACCGATCTCTTTTGACAGATAAACCAAAACCGATCCAAATCGGTTTTGGATTATATGCCCATGACTATGAGGGTCCTAGGATCACTTGATCCAATATTATACATCTCTATAACTTTTTGTATTTTATATTATATAGTCCATAATATTAAAAATAATTAGTTATATTGATAAAACTTTCATATCTGGCTTAACAAAAATAGAATCACACGAAAATAAGAGGAGAAATATAATAATTAATGAAAAATTAATATGGTAAGTTAGATATCAAATTTTCTATGTTTATTTTGATTGGATATATTTGTCTTTTGAAATTAATAATGTATTTTTGTTTTTCTAAAATAACTAAATTGAATAAATTAATATTTGACATTTTTATCTAAAAATGAAATTTGTTTTTTTATAACCTATATTTGTAATGGCATTGTGATGTAATTATTTACACTTTTTAAGGTTAAGTTCAAAAACGTACTTTCCCAATTAATAAAGAAGGGATACATGTGAAGTGACATTAGTACAGTGGTAGGAAGTAAGTCTATTTGTAGAAGACATCATCACACCCGGGATCGAGTCTCGACTCCTATGTAGGAATTTGGCTACTGGGCCGGCCAGTTGTGGCCCAATGGTTGACAAAAAAAAAAAAAAGGATACATCTGAAATATTAGAATTTATAGTGTAAATCCTACTATATTAATTAAGAAGTACAAATATGAAACTAACCTTAAAATGTGTAAAAAATTACATTTAATTGCCATTAGAAAAACTTAATTAAGATTAATTAATTAATTAATTATAATTAATAAAAAAAATAAAATAGAAAAAAATCTAGAAAAGTAAAAAAAATCTATTCAAATCTAAACTAATTTGTACTTGAAAAAAATAAAAATTAACTACTAAGATTTTTTAAAAATATGGATAGTAGAGTTTATTTTCTTCTTTAATTTTACATTGGCATGCCATTGATTTTTAATAATTATTAGTTAAAACAAATATTTTCTCTCTCTAATAAATTATGGACAAATATTACAAAATATATTTTTTAAAAATATAAACAAATCAGAATTTCAAAAACTAAGATTTTATATCCAATTAGTCAATATACTTATTTTTAATAACTAGATTTCAAAGATTTTGTTAAAATTTCAAATTATGATTCTCCTATCACCTTTATTTTATTTTATTTACAAATTGTTTGGAATTTTCATATAATACTTATAATTAATAAAATGCAGATTTTTCTGCATATGTTGTGATTTGAATTTTTAAAAACAAAGATATATTACTCGATCTATGAAAATAAAATTTGTGTTTTAATTTTCACATTGGCGGGTTGGTAAAACTAAATTTATATAGCTGATAAATTAATAAATTTTATTTGTTCATAATTATAATATTAAAATTACTCATGTTTCACAAAATAATTATGCAAACACAACAAACAAACAATATAAAACTGTAATATACGTCAAAAATAAAATACTATAATATTCTAAAATAATTAGTATTCAAAAAAAAAAATTATAGAAAAATTAAAAATAAATAGTATCTCAAACAAATTAATTTTTTTAAAAAAATATGACAATAACTTTCTTATTCTATTATATTTTTTTTTTTTAAATGTTGACTCGTGCTTTAAGCACGGGATATTTCCTAGTTTTGAAATGAAAATTAGTGTACGTACCATCAAATTAATCCTTAAATATAAAAAGAGGTGTAAAAGATGTACTTAAATACTATCCAACAACTATGGAGTTACATAAAAATGTCCATACCAAAAGCAAAACCACTTATTTGTTATTACGATAATGGTGTTTCCTCTTTGGTCTTTTAAACTAAAATTGGTCCGTTGACAAATTTTATCCTCTAGAATCCTATTTTTACTTTCGTCACCAAACATTATAAATTTAGTCAGATTCTCCTACATTAGTGACCTGAAAAACAAAAGAGTAGCCAACCTCGGTAGCCCACACCAAATTTTTCGTTGACTAATGTCATCCTCTTAACAATCATATAAAAAAAGTCATCATCCTAAACTTTGAATATTTCTTCTTTTGTATGTTGTATACATTACATTTTATGTAAGACAAGACCGAGAAAAAACAAAACACGGCATGTGTTATATAATAATAAAGAGTAAAGCAACAAACGTGGGCTTTCTCTTTTCTCTGTAGATTTTTTAATGGAGAAATTATGTATTCAAAAACCAATCTTGCTATCGTTTCTTCTTGTTTTGCTTCTCTTCTTCATCTCCGGCTCTTTTGCTTCTACTCAAAACGACGAGGTTGATGGACGTTTCAGGTCGGGGCATGGACAGGTTCCAGTCCGGGTCGGGTTGGTTTTGGATTTGGGTTCCGTGGAAGGCAAGATAGTGAAAAGCTCTGTTTCCTTGGCGCTTTCCGATTTCTACGCTACTCACAATGGTTACAAAACAAGAATCTCTCTTTCATTCAGAAACTCTCATGGAGAGCCTCTTCTTGCTCTTGCTTCTGGTAACACACTTCTTCTCTACATAAAGCCTCTTCTTTCTTTGTCTTCATTCACGCTCACAATCTTGGTTTTATATCTTTTGTATATGAAACAGCTGTAGATCTGCTGAAAACCGAAGGAGTAGAAGGGATTATTGGCGGGAACTCGTTGCTAGAAGCTAAGCTTTTAGGGGAACTTGGAGAGAAAGCTAGGGTTCCTGTGGTTTCACTTAACTCTCCGGTTTCATTGTCATTGAGCAAATACAGTCACTTGATCCAAGCCACACATGATTCTGCCTCTGAGGCAAAGGGGATTACATCTTTTATTAATGGGTTTGATTGGAACAGCGTTGCTCTTGTTTATGAAGATGACGATGATTGGAGAGAGAGTGTGCAACTTATGGTGGAGCATTTTCATGAGAACAACGTTCGTGTACAGTCCAAGGTTGGTTTTACTGTCTTTTCAAGTGAGGATTTTGTGATGGATAGGTTACAGAAGCTGAAGGACTTGGGAACTACTGTCTTTATTGTTCACTTGTCTGAAGTTATAGCAACTCATGTCTTCCCATGTGCTGGGAGACTAGGGTTGATGGGTGATGGGTTTGCTTGGATACTCACTGCAAAAAGCATGAACAGTTTCCATGAGTCCATTGATGATTTTGCAAAGGAGGCAATGGAAGGTGTGGTTGGTTTCAAATCTTACATCCCAATGACAAAAGAGCTTCAAAATTTTACTATGAGATTGAAAAACTCACTGCCTGTTGAAGAAGCGGACATCGCTCGGTTGAGTATCTCTGCCGTATGGGCTCATGATATCGCTTGGGGTCTGGCGAGTGCATTGGAAGTAACAAGAATGTCAAATGTGTCACCAACTCTCCTTGAGGCAATCACAGAGACTAGGTTTAAGGGTTTGAGTGGTGACTTTCAATTGAATGATAAGAAGTTGTTGTCAGACAAGTTTGAGATTGTGAATATGATAGGATCAGGTGAGAGAAGGATAGGATTCTGGAATTCCAACGGTAGTTTTAGCAATAGAAGACATTTATCTTCTACTCATAACAAGCTAGAGACCATAATTTGGCCTGGTGGGTCTGCTCAAACTCCGAACGGGAGTAGTCTAAGAGATAGCGATCGTAAAAAGCTGAGGGTGTTGGTTACATCTAGCAATAGATTCCCAAGACTGATGAAAGTGGAGACTGATCCAGTAACCAATGAATTAATTGTTGAAGGGTTCTGTATAGAAGTCTTTAGAGCTTCGATTAGTCCTTTCAACTATGAAATAGAGTACATACCTTGGCTTAATGGAAGTAACTACGACAATCTTGCATATGCACTTCATAGTCAGGTATTATTTGATTTTATTTGATCAATGTAGAGTGTGTGGAGACATAATCGAGTTCCATAAAAAATTTGTGTTGCATCCCACAGAAAGACAAATATGATGCTGCCGTGGGAGATATTACAATCACTTCGAACAGATCGATGTATGTAGATTTTACGTTGCCATTCACAGAAATGGGTCTTGGTATTGTAGCACCAAAGGAGAGGAGTATGTGGGTGTTCTTCCAACCTTTAACACCAGATCTTTGGATAACAAGTGCAGCTTTCTTTGTCTTGACCGGCATTATAGTTTGGTTGATAGAAAGATCTGAGAACAAGGAGTTCCAAGGATCTTGGTCAAAACAGATTGGAGTTGCTCTTTGGTTTGGCTTCTCCACTCTTGTGTATGCTCACAGTAAGCTAGTACCCACCTTTTTCACATTCTTATATACAGAGTCTTGGTTAGAATTAGTTTTCTTTCACATTTTGATGTTTATTATGTGTGTTTTCAGGGGAGAGACTAAAACACAACTTATCAAGATTTGTAGTTACAGTTTGGGTATTTGCAGTGCTCATATTGACTGCAAGTTACACTGCGACGCTTACATCAATGATGACGGTGCAACAGATACGATTTAACTCTAATGAAGACTATGTGGGTCACCTTTCGGGTTCCCTCATAGCAAATGTGGCACTAACCAGTTCCAGCCTCCGAGCAATGAGATCACTTGGTCTCAATAGTGCTGCAGATTATGCTCAAGCATTGTTAAACAGAACTGTCTCGTTTGTTGTTGATGAGTTGCCATACCTTCAAGTTCTCCTTGGTGAGAATCCGACACATTTTCTCATGGTCAAGACACAATCTACCACCAACGGTTTCGGCTTTGTATGTATATCCTTCTTCTTCATATTCATAAGCTTCTTTACTCTTTATTTACTTTTGGCTGCTAACGAAAACAAATTTTTGGGTTTGTTAAATCCATGTGTTCAGATGTTTCAAAAGGGCTTTGAGTTGGTGCCTAATGTGTCCCGAGAAATAATAAAGCTAAGGACGAGCGAGAAGCTAAACGAGATGGAGAAAACATGGTTTGATAAACAACTTCCATACACAAGCGATGATACATCAAATCCGATAACCCTATACAGATTCCGCGGTTTGTTTATGATCACCGGAGTTTCATTTGCTTTCGCTCTTGCTGCACTTGTCGTTCTTTGGCTCCGCGACAAAAGGGAAGTTCTTGTGAATTCGGTTAAACTATTCCTCTCGCGACAAATTATCAATTTCAGGCTACACTTCACAAGAACTATCCATCATAGTCCTCTCGATGACCACCACATTGGCGAAAATGCGGTTCCAATGGCTCAACACGTAAATAATAGGAATTCTGAATTAGTAGGATAGAGCACAAGAAAAAGGTTCCATTACCAATCTTTATTACTTGTAAATTCCTTACGTTCGAAAAAAAAAAAAAAAAAAAAATGTATAAAATGATGTTAATTAGTCCCTTTGTATATTTTTGATGTAATCAGATTCAAAAAAAAACCATTTATAATGTTGGTTAGGACTACTTATATAATAATGTATGGTTCATGACACAAGAAAGAAATATCACAAGTCTGATGTAAACCGGAATTTATAGACATTAATTACTAACCAAGAAATCTGAAATTAACCGAGTCTGAAATACCAAAAATACCTCGTTGAGTGTCCAAATTGGGCTTTTATTGGGCTGGGCTGATAAAATCATTGAACCCAATAATCAGACAAACCCTAATTTTTCCACCTCTCTAAACTCATACTATATAAACTCTGTTCTTTCTCTTCAAGAACAACGCCTCTCACATCTCTCTCTCCTCTCTAGGCTTAAGTTAATCTTTCAAAATTTTGGAAGCTCTCTCTCTCTCTCTCTCTGTTCGTAGATTAGTTCTTTCTTCAATTTTTTTGTGTATATAATTTGTGTGTTTTTTTTTTGTTTTTTGTTTTTTGGGGGGGTTGGTTAAAGCAAGTCTCAGCTTCTTTGATTGGGTTAAGGTTATCACGATCCAATCAATTTTTTGAAAATCATAACTTGCGAAATAGGAATACAGTCAGTATCACTCGCCTGGATCTGATAATAAAATCATGATTATCTAGGCCCTTAATCTACTGGCACAATCTCTTTTCTTTTCTTTTTTTCTTTTCTAATTTTAGTATTTGATAATTGTTTTTGAGAAGCAAACGCACTCTGTCCCAAGACCTTTAATTCCATGTTTTGGTGCAATTTCTTCGTTTGCTAGATTGATCTGTAATCCAATTTATCTCAGTCCTCAGGATTTTATTTTCAGTGATCCTTACATGGGCACGTGGTTGGTTTACTATATCTTGATATATAATCGCTCTGTATGAGCTAGTCAGTGATTTGAATCGCTGTATATGATGACTCAGCTGGACTTAATGGTATCTGTTTTGTGGGATATAGACCGACCAATGACGATGATTGATTGATTCAGATCAAGTTTGACAGAGTACGGTTTTTTTAAGTTTTTAACCCGACATAAGTAAGCTGTGTTTGGTCTTCTTCTTGTAATAGGAAGACCAAAAATAAGGAACCAACTAAGCAGTGGGTGGGAGAGGATTGAATGCGGTTTAAGATATAACCTTTTGCCTGCAATTTTTTAACTTTAGATTTGCATATGCGATACTAAGATGTGTAGCTGATTTTGCTTTTCTCGCACATAATCGATCTATAAACAAGTTCAATCTCTGGCCCTTGTAAATGTTCTTGAAACTTGAATCAAAAGTAAGTGATTAAAAATCTTTATCTAGATTGAATCAAGAGGTTCCTATATCTAAATTGCTCTTAACCTATAGGTGATTGAACTGTTTCTTATGAGTCACACAATAAATTTTTGATCACACCAATTAAAATTTAAACTCGTACTTTATATTACATGTTGAACTAATACAAAGCCATAAAGAAAAAGATGATGCATTAGACTTTGGTATGGAATTCCTAAAAAACTTAGCTTATGATTGCTCCACTAAACTGTAGTTTATGCAAGTTATAAAATTTCCTAGTCTTTGGTGTTATAGGTTGATTCTACCTACCTAAATGGCTCATACTAGTCGTATCCTTATCCAAGTGGATTGTCTTGTAACTAAATATAATAATCTGAACCACCATGCTTGTCAATCGTTAATTTTTTTATGTACCAACTACATTAGAGGAAGGAATGATTCATTTATCAAACCAGATGTATATATCGAGAAATCGTCAAACTTCATATCAAACAAAAATGGGAGGACTTAAGGTCTCACGTTCGAGAACCAATAGTTTGGGAGGGATGATTTACACACCCAAAAATGAGATAACATCNAATCATGATTATCTAGGCCCTTAATCTACTGGCACAATCTCTTTTCTTTTCTTTTTTTCTTTTCTAATTTTAGTATTTGATAATTGTTTTTGAGAAGCAAACGCACTCTGTCCCAAGACCTTTAATTCCATGTTTTGGTGCAATTTCTTCGTTTGCTAGATTGATCTGTAATCCAATTTATCTCAGTCCTCAGGATTTTATTTTCAGTGATCCTTACATGGGCACGTGGTTGGTTTACTATATCTTGATATATAATCGCTCTGTATGAGCTAGTCAGTGATTTGAATCGCTGTATATGATGACTCAGCTGGACTTAATGGTATCTGTTTTGTGGGATATAGACCGACCAATGACGATGATTGATTGATTCAGATCAAGTTTGACAGAGTACGGTTTTTTTAAGTTTTTAACCCGACATAAGTAAGCTGTGTTTGGTCTTCTTCTTGTAATAGGAAGACCAAAAATAAGGAACCAACTAAGCAGTGGGTGGGAGAGGATTGAATGCGGTTTAAGATATAACCTTTTGCCTGCAATTTTTTAACTTTAGATTTGCATATGCGATACTAAGATGTGTAGCTGATTTTGCTTTTCTCGCACATAATCGATCTATAAACAAGTTCAATCTCTGGCCCTTGTAAATGTTCTTGAAACTTGAATCAAAAGTAAGTGATTAAAAATCTTTATCTAGATTGAATCAAGAGGTTCCTATATCTAAATTGCTCTTAACCTATAGGTGATTGAACTGTTTCTTATGAGTCACACAATAAATTTTTGATCACACCAATTAAAATTTAAACTCGTACTTTATATTACATGTTGAACTAATACAAAGCCATAAAGAAAAAGATGATGCATTAGACTTTGGTATGGAATTCCTAAAAAACTTAGCTTATGATTGCTCCACTAAACTGTAGTTTATGCAAGTTATAAAATTTCCTAGTCTTTGGTGTTATAGGTTGATTCTACCTACCTAAATGGCTCATACTAGTCGTATCCTTATCCAAGTGGATTGTCTTGTAACTAAATATAATAATCTGAACCACCATGCTTGTCAATCGTTAATTTTTTTATGTACCAACTACATTAGAGGAAGGAATGATTCATTTATCAAACCAGATGTATATATCGAGAAATCGTCAAACTTCATATCAAACAAAAATGGGAGGACTTAAGGTCTCACGTTCGAGAACCAATAGTTTGGGAGGGATGATTTACACACCCAAAAATGAGATAACATCATCATACAACCCAAGGCTTTCAAATACAATTATGAATTATGTTGTTATATGAAATATTTATAAATAAAAACAAAGCACTAGCACACTTATGTTACCAACTTGTGATCATCCTTCAATTTCTTTTCAGGTTTAGCTGTAGATGAAATTTTTAAGCTATTATCAACTTGTGAACACACAGAAAATAAATTGATTATAAGCGGTGGTCATAACTCATCATCCTCATCATCGTCTAGTGCAAAATTATAAACAAACATAGAAACGAAAGGATACTAGACCATAGACAAGGATGCCTAAGACAAACACTACTGCAAAAAACATTTAGACATCACTCCCTTTGAGAAAAGATTCAGCAACCACAATGCTCAAGAATATTCAGTGCCTTAACTAAACCGCACTGCGTCTATTTCCTCAGCCACAACGTCCTTTAACCCAAAACGTTGAGCTAGCTACCTGTGACGGTTTCCCCAATACCATGTCCGATACCATTTCCGCTGTTCCTAGAGCCTAAACGATTTCAAGAAACCAGGAATCATGATCATGTTCTTGAGAAAGGTTTTACAACATTAGTATGAATCTTTACTTACCATGGAAAGTCCTCCTCCTTCATGACCAGCTGCCAAGTACAGGTTTTGTAATCCAGGCACGGATCCAATCACTGGCTTCCCATCAGGCACTATCATCAGTTCAAAGACACGTACGTTCAGGTTTTGTAATCATTAGTTCCAAGCACCGGTTTCAAGTATCTTTAAAGCATTAGAAGCAAGAGACTTACTGTAAGGGCGCAACCCGACTCTCACTTGCCTATTACGGATGAAATCTTCGAGGGAAATATCTCGTAACTTGGGAAAGAATTCTGCTGCACGCTCCCATATGCAGCGGATGATAAACTCATCAGCTTCAGTGTCAAACCCAACAAATTCACGGCTGCTTCCTGATATTAGAGATGTATGTATATCATGTGTGACTGGTAAACATTTTTAGCATACAAAATAAGAAGCACAAATTTTACTGGTCCAGGAGTTCAAGGTTAATGAAATTTTAATTACCAAGAACAAGGTTTCCTGCTGTATCCATTGTGGCTGTCATGAAAATAGATAGCATCCGTTCATCGACATCCAATCCTGAAGCTGAAGCACTTTGATGATTCGCATAACCAGCCTCCATTATCCCATGATTTAAATGGAACGAATCAAAGTTCTCTACCACAAGTAGATGTCCCTGCAAAGAAATAAGTTGGATAATCCCAAAGCAGTCTATTTAACTCTGACAAACAAATATACTTGTTTTCTTGTAAACAATACTATTCTCAAGAACTCAACTTTCCAGAATGTCTAAACCTGTTGATTTTGATAATACATCTTGTGCTGGTAGAGATTTTGATAACGGGGGTAAAAGAGAATGGAAGATTGAGCAATCAGACAAGAGTTCAAACCTTTCTCGGCTTTACAGGAACGTCAAGCGAAATGTTGCAGTCTTTAAGCAATTCATGCATGAGAGATCCACTCCAGCAACCAGCAGCTACTATAGTAGCCTTCTTACCATACAAGTTGCGTTTAGAAGTCTGAACACCTGTAACCTCCGTACCATGCCCCTCAGACCTGAATCAGATATACAATTAACACAGCCTCTTAAGGTAGCAAATTTAGGAAATAGTGATGGCAAACTAGACGCAAATATCATATACAGTTATGAATATTTATGACACATATCACCCTAGATTACAGAAAGCATTTTTATTTCTGGTTCAGAAGAGTTCCAATTCAGCTAAACAAAGATTAGCAACCTTATTAAACCTGTAACAGGTTCGTGATAGAACTCGGCATATCTTCCTTCTGCTGCAAACTCTCTGTTTCCCTGAATAACTCAAAGAAAACTAAGTTAACCACAAAGCAAAGAGTCAGATGAGACATTCAAATATCCATAAAAATCTAGCAACCTTGTCGATATAAGCAACCGCACGATGAGCATCCAGCTGCGAATCATCGGGAAGAAATGCAGCCCCGGAATCATCATCCACAAGAACCGAAGGCTCCTTTTGAAACAAATCAGCACTAGACAAATATTCAGTTCTCAACCCAGCTTCAGATAGCTCATGAACCTTTTGCTTCAGAGCAACACATTCCTCAGAGGTCCTACCAATGAGCAAGCTTCCTGCAGATGACAACAATACAGAGAACTATATCATCTAAAAGAAATTTGCCATTTCGAGGAACACGATGAAAATAGCATTGCCTAACATTGGTTTATAGAACCCAATTAACAAAAGTGAGGAACTTTATAGGAATCAACACAAGATCATCAGCTAAACAAAGTCACTGAAAGAGCTCCAAATTCACCAAAGTGAGTAGTCAGACGAAGAAAAAAACCTGTCTTTTTCCAGCCAAGCAGCTCTTGAGGATCAAGACCTGCATCGTTTAAGCTCTCTGCAAGGTTGTGCCAAAGTTGATGACTCCTCAAGGTCAAGTCCCATACATCACTGCCTGGCTTCTTGTGTGTCATCCATATATATCCCTGCCCTGAAATCCCAAAACCAAAAATGTCAAGTTAGTTAAGTCAACTCGATTCACTTCAAGAGTCCAACTTTATATGCAGAATCCAATTTTGTAAGAGAAGGGAATAGAATAAAGATTACCGGCACCAGTGGCGCCAGAGCAAGGGACGGCTTTATCAACAACGGCAACGGACAGATCCGACCCGGTAAGGAATTGGCGGGCTATGGTCAATCCGATGATCCCACCACCAACAACAAATACATCGTAGGAGCTGCGAGAAGCTGTAACACGAAGTAATGGATGTCGGGTCCTCGGAGATGAGAATGGGTAGTTCTTGGATGTTGACAATGTGGGTGATTGAAAGCAAATGGAAACCATTGGAGAGCTTTTGGTATCGTAAAGGTTTGAACTTTCAAAAGTCAACGTAACAATTAGAACCGGAATGAGTCTTATTATTATTATCTGCAAAGTAGACACTTTTTAAGTTTTACTATCTTATTAGTGATTCACATTTCCACCTAAGAATCATCTTCTTCTTCTGATTAGTTTATGTTCCTATTTGGAATTTGGATCTAACTAAGTTCCTTAGACATGGATCCATAGAGTTAAAACTGCAGATTAGCTTATAAACAAGACTCAGGTTTGAGCATTACCATTCTCTATTCTCTTGAGATGTCCTTATAGAAAAATTCTTGGCAGTAGAATCAAGAATCTTCTTAGTATTACAAACATGATTGATGTCTTTTTACCAAGTTCATATAGCACAGTCAGATAATAATGTTCTATTGCAATGCAAGCCTTACGGCATAACATTATATTGATTGGCTGAATAAACTCTACGCATAAACAAGAAACACAGCATCTGTGATCTTCAAGCTTCTACTATTACACCAACGCTACGAACTTCTAAAATGACGGGAGTGGCGTTGCAGGTTTGCTACAATCAGACCCGAGAAGCTGATGACGAGGTTTGCTACAATCAGACCCGAGAAGCTGAGACTCGTCATCTTGCTATAAACTACTGACTAAGATTGCAAAAAGAGCGAGGAGAAACGCTCTGCTTCTCACAAAGATGGATCGTGGTGATCCCGAAAACTTTACCCTTTGTGCTTGATCTCTGCAGAAAAAAAACAAGATGATACATGTCAATGCAACAAGTTTATCTCCATTAACTACATCCGACCTTCGGTTTCTAGAAGAAAAAAAAAACTGCAACTAAACTCTCTCCAGCAAGCACTAATTGCATAATGAAACTGAAAAAGCAAACAAAACAACAAAGAATCTGGTCATTTTACATAGAGCAGATATGTTGAACTGATAAAATAGCATGTTTCAGAAAAGAAATGACTGAGAAGGCCAACCTAAAAGGTATATCCTGTCTATATAACCCAGAAAAGTCCATTATGAAGGAAGCAGGTTATCTAAGTTACTTTTGCTACATAATAGGTACTTCCAGATTCTCCAACCTCTTTATCTTGATCAAGTTAGGAATTTCGGAGCAGCAAAAGCAGGAAGGAAAAGGAATAAAATGATGCTCTTTCTATCTTATATATGGAACATTTTTTTTCTGGATCTAACTTTTGAAATAAATATGAGAGAGCATCTGCAAAGCTTACTTTTGTAAAGGTGAGAGCCGACCACAATATATGGAGTTTCCAGGAACAGAATTCTCAGATGAGTCCATGTCAACCTCTGGATTAACCACACTCAAGTATACTTCTTGGCCCAGATACCATGAGGCGAGATTGTCTATTCGAAGGTTCCACATGCCAGCATTGTCCAAAGAAACCAAGATGGCCGTCCATGCACCAGGATACACCTGTAAACAAATTAGCTGTTTAGAAACACATAGAAACAAATGTAACATTTCGGTTTCAGGTCATAAAACCTGCGTAGTAGATCGAGCAACCGCATCCCCCTTGTTGTATGTGCTTCTGCTATTTTCTGTCCACAAACCAAAGTCCATCCTTCAAGACAAACATCATTCTTTAATTCTACAATCACATTGTCCATTATCTCTCAATGTCTGATCATGTAATTGGATCTAATATAACTAATGCAACCTTACCCAACAACAAAAAACGCATAACCATCCAAGTGGTAGCTCTTAACAGTGGTGTCACTATTCTGAAATATGATTTCCACGAATCCCTTGAACGTGCCGTTTATGACAGAGGTATCAACCCTGGGATGCCTATTCATCGGTCTTTTTGGGAAATCCAACTTGTATACCCCTGAGATGTTGTATTGTTGAGCAAGCTTTAGGGGTGTTGAAGGAGGTATATACGATATACCATTAAGAGTGGCACGCAATCGTCCCTCTATCATCTCAGGTGGCCCGTTGACAATCACATACACATCAGTTACTGTGATCTGGCCATATTTGAAAGATCCCTGAGGGTTTGGGCGGGCAGCCCCAGCCGAGAGATTCAACCTACCAAATAGCCTTTCTATCAGCAACAAGTAAAATTGCAGCCTTAATACAAATTACATTCTGCCAAGATATTTTCTAGTATGAAACATGACTATACATAGTTGTTAACAACCTTATGGATCGAGCTTGGTTCATTGAGAAAAATGTGTCCAACTCAGCAGGGGGATCAGGGAGTGGACCTAAAGCGGGTCCTTGAGAACTAGAGTAGCGCAAAATAGCGACTCCACTAGCTTTGACGGATGTAACAAATCTTGGGCTGGCAACAATGTAATAGTCATTACTACCAGATTGATCCATAGTAACCAAAAATGAGAAAGATTGACCCACATGAATGTCCATGTTCGTATAATTCTGCTGAACTGTGTATGACCCTTCTGTCTCAACAAGAAGTAAGTTATGATTCTGTATTCTAAAATTCAAGCTGGTTGCAATCCCAGAGTTGTGAACACGGAAACGGTATGTTTTTCCTAGTAACAATGAAGACATGAATGTGGTCAGAGCAGGAGAAGATTCAAACTATAAACCAAATGAATATTCAACAGAAAAGAGATATTATTCAAGGATACCTGGTTCAACGTTAATAGTCCCAAAAGGAATCGCATTCGAAGCAAGCTCGCGAGTGTAAGGAAAAGGTCCAAATCCATTGATGAGAATACCATCTGGAGGTCCAAGACCATTCTTACCCTCAACATCCTTCCTCAGCTTCTGATTCCACAAAAACGTTTGAGATGTTAAAAACAAGCATATCAAAAAGAGACGGGACAGTAACAATAAAGAAAAGGTTAAAGCTTTATTGTGTAAAAACCTTATGGCTCTTAGTATACCAATCACTGATAAAGAGAGTCACATCACCATCAGGACGAGCAAAAGGAACCGGAATGATTTCTCGATTATTGACAATAATCCCTCCATACCCACCAGAAGCTCTCTGGAAATTTGTAGAAGGGAAATAAAAGAAACTCCCAATCTGATCTTTAACTTGAAACTCATAAGTCCAATTCCAACCAGCAGGAATTGGACAATTAGTTCCTAAAACACCATCTTGCCATGAGTTTTTCCTTTGTTGTATTCCATTCCTACAAATCACCACCACCACTAACATAGTATTAATGAACAAATCAAATCATAAAGATACTTAAGAATAGAACAGAAGAATAGACATTGTTACAGACCATGTAAGAAGCAGTGGCTCGTCAAGATTGTTCTTCACATTCATAACAACGTTCCAATTCGTAGTCACGTTTAGAATTGGTCCAGGGAACTGCCCATTTATCCCAATTACCTAGAAATCGAATACACCAGCAAGAACCCACATGAGATCTCAAAAGTTGAAACATTTCAAATTGGAATCTTAAAAATTGAAACTTTCCAAATTAGGAATTTCAAAAATTGAAACTTTCAAATTGGAATGAGATTCAAAACGTAGAAAACTGAAACCTGTTGACGAGTGCCGAGAGGAGAAGCAGTGAGGTAAGAGACAGTCCAATCGAAGAAGATGTAAGGATCGGCGGCTAGGGTTCCGGTAACCGACAAGAAAACGACCACTGATATGCACCGTAAGTGCAGTGGAGAGCACCGCATTGGATCACTCACTTTCTCTCTGATTCGGGCAGTGAGTGAAACTGGAGAAAACCATGTGCAGAGATTTGGGAAAGCTTTAAACCAAGTCTGAATGTGATTACAGCAGCAGAGGCGCCAAAAGAGAACATACCTTGTTGGTCCTACTTCTCCACATATTTCAGAGATTTTATAAAAATGTCCAAAAACTTTAGAAAAATTGTCAATTTAAACCCCCACACCTTTTATTTGAATCTATACAATTTGAGTGTTGTAAGGCTTAAGAGTTAAGACTTAAATAGTCAACATTCTTCACCCCTCAACGTTAATCATATATTCATATTTAAGAAAGTAGCATGATCTGTCAATTAAAGTCTAAAGTTTAGTTTTTTCGATAAAAAGTATAAAGTGAGTTGAAGAGATTTGTGACTTGTGTGAGTGTTAAACATTCTTGTTTTGAATTATTCAGTTGTGAAGTATCGATGAATATGATGTACTTCACCGACAAATTTAGATGAAATTCGTTTTTTTTTTTTACAACAATAAACAAACCAATGAGCTAAGCGAAGAAACATCATTTACATAAATAAAATTTGTATGTATCTAGAGTTCCATGAAACAATATTTACATAAATTACCAAAAAAAATAAAACAAAAAAATGTTTTAGTATTTTCACAATTGACAATCTTCAAAAAAAAAAGTGTAGATGGACAAATGTTTAAAAAATTCTCCTTTATACCGAGTTTTCAGAAAACAAATTATTACATAAACAAAAACACTTATACATAATAGATAAATCACATGTTTTTATGGATTAAGGATGATTGAAAAAACTTTGATCTATGATAGATTTTCTTTTTGAGTGGTGTAAAATATTATAATTACTATTTATATTCAGAAAAAGACTACTAATTTTATCTTTTTTTTTTTCTTTCATTGAATAATCAAGTAACATGTATTTAAAGGAAAAAGGAATATGATTAGAAAAATAAAGTAATTATATTTCTACAACATGATTTACGTGCACCAATGACTTCGACAACGTTGAGAGATGTTCACGTTTGCAAGTTAAATGCAACCCGCACAAGCAATCCAACAATATCAAATTGCAACTACGAGCACAAAAATGCTTTTATCATTGTGCTTTTGAATGGATTAAACAGACGAGAACGAGTTTATAGAGATGTATTGGACAAAACTATCATTTCTTCGGAGCAACAATTTGGCTTTGAGTTTCTTTGCACAATTGATCAATGTATTATTTCGTAGTTAGATTGGGATGTATGTCAATATTCGCCGATGACATTTCAATTTTTAATATTGTTTTTACACCCCAAAAAAAAATAAAAAAATACGAATGAGCGGAATAATTGATAACATCACATATTAAAATTCTTAAGAATATATAATTTCACCGGAAACCATATATTTATTCTATGGAGGAATCAGAAGTAGAATCGTCGAGTAGACTTCCACAGTGGTTGTCGGGAGATCCGGTAGGCTTATTAAGATGAAGAGGTTGTTTGAGAGTCCAATGCATTATACTCGCCGTCAACGTAAGCATCATCTTCTGATTCACCTGTTTTCATAATATTTACACACATAAAATTCAAATCTTTCACTATACTGTTCTATTGATTTTGTTTAGCGACAAGGTTTCAAAAGTACCTCAATTATGTCTTCAGGGAGTAAAAATATGGAGCAACCCAGTTTCCTTGCTATGCTAATCACGTAAGTTGCATTCATCTTTTTCTCTTCATCTGTATGTTTAGTAAGTGTTGTCCCTATTAAATTATAATGTTCACTCATAAACAAACACAGAAACATAGTATTTAACAGTTCATTTACCAGTTACTCCGTTTGTAACAAGACTCCAGTTTACGGATCTTGGCTGCACTGAACTCAGCAGCTCCAAGAAAAAGATCCCATCGGATAAGCTCTTGTCCTGTCAAATTCAGACATTCATTCGTTATTCACACATGGCCCGGTTCGATGTGAAAGACTAACAGGCTACTAAAGCAAAGGATTACTAAACATTTGTTGTTTATAAAGTAGTTTAATGCAGTTTTACAAACTCTTAAAGCAAATATTATTGATAGGGCCACAACTCTTTTGTTGAAACGGACCACCATTTTCATTGTATCATACGGATTGTGTATGTAAAACAAATGAAGCATGCAGGAGAGTACTTACCCTGAAACTGTACATGCGTGTTTTGCATCCATTGTTTCTCACTTTTGCATTTGCCCATTCCAATATATCAACGTCTGTTATTTCTTTGCCATTGGAATGGAATCTCAAGTTCTTAAGAAGTTGAAGGATGTTGTATCTCATCAATTGCCATAAGTATGCTGCAATAGGTTGAACAAACCATCATTATTATTTTAAGTTGGTTCATAAAAACACATAATCATGGAATTGGAAAACTTACCTAGTATGAGCTTCTTGTTTCCTTGAACAATGTCATTTCCGGCAATGTTAACCAGAGAGAACTTGAGCTGCTTCCCTAGTTTCACAACCTGGTTACAGTTTTCTACTTTCTTGAATGGCAATTTAATGGGAGGCTTGCTTGCTACTTTCCAATTAACAATGCCTGGAGACACCTTGTCTAGTGTCTGCAATAGAATCCACCTGTTGACAAACACGTAGCTCAGTGTTAAATATACATTCCACATCTCTATTAACCAGTTCTTATACTCAATGCTGAAATACTAACCCATCTCTAAGATCTTCAAACACGTTGTTTATGTATAGCAAACTATCAAAGCTGTTAATCCAAAACCGGAATGCTTTTTCTTCTCTTGAAATTTGGGTGTCATCAGCTAGATTTTCCAGAAAAGATATCTGTTTTGTTTGTGTTGAAAGGCCATTCCTGCGGGGAAATAAAAAACAGTTCTAATCTGTTAGACCAACACTAAAAATGTTTCTTTTCACATGAACTGTTTTTGATTTTTTAAGTGTATCTTTTCACCTGTGCTGGAATATATGTGCCACAAACGCAAGATTAAGATTCGGGGAACCCTCAACAATATCTTTCGCTGTCAAGTATCTCCTGCACCCCATTCTGTCTGCATGTTCGAGCACAAGCTTTGCTCTCTCAAATGAGCTTTTAACTGCAAAATGTGATGCATTCTTGTGCTCTGGTGCCAGGACATTCAATAGATTAGTGTAAGCTTCCGCATCCTGTAGAAAATCATATCATTAGCCATATAAAAGAGTCTATAGAACATTTACTAGATTATTTTGGTTAAACCAACCACTTAAGAACTCATAACTTGATATTAGAGACTTTGAATACCTTTACATCAGAGGAGAAGTTTGTGACAGTTTTCTTGTATTCAGTTTTTCTTAACTGAAAATTCATCCATCTCAATAAGATCTTCTCAGGTGGTAAACTCATCAGCTCTTCCACATCCTGTTAATCCAAAAAGTTGAAACAAGGTCAATTTCTTTTGTTAAAAAAAAGAAGTCCTTGAATGTTTGTTTTAAACTAGTGGTATCAAAACAGTGAGTGAGTAGTATTTTACCGTGCTATCACCGACCAACTCCACCAGCTGGGGAGTTTTCTTCAAGTTTAAGTCTGCTAGCAATTGTATCTATACAGAACATTCACAATAAAGATTAATAACACACTCATCATAGCAAAAACAACAAATAGCAGTAGTAGCAATAGATCCTCACCTTGATGATTTGAGAAATCACACCAAGCACAAGATGACGCTGAAATAAGAGAAACAGAGAAGTGTTAGTCACCATTACCAAAATCTCAAGATAGTGAACAAGCTAATGATAGACTAGAGTTAGAATCACAGATTCCACATACCCTTCCTTCAATGATATCTTGAGTTCCTATATTAACCACAGTACACCCAATAGCCTTTGCAGAGTTTAAACAAAGCGTATGATTCTCGTTTCTCTCCCATGGATTAAGCATACTCTTAGTATTAATCGCTCGTTCATCAATCGTTCCAGGAACCGCCACATTAATAAGCTTACTACATCACATCAGAAAACAAAACCCCCACCAAAATCTTTATCATCATCAAAAGTAAAACATTCAAAGAAACATAGAATCTGAGCTAAGGAAGAAACTAAACTCACCAAAGCAGAACACCATCTTTTGCAACTTCGAACAGATCATTCGAAGCCGGGTTAATCGGAAGGTACTTGTTTAGAAACTCATCACCAGAGAGATAATTATTGATATGAGCAACATAAGAAGACTTCTCAGAATCGCTAATCGTATGCAACAAAGTCGTTGTAGCTGCTTTAAGAAACGCAGACGAGTTCTTCACACCGCTTCCGATTATAGCATTCACATGCGCTTGAAGATTCAGATAAATCTGCAATTATAATTAAAAAAAAAAAAAAAAAAAAAAAAAAAAAAAAAAAAAAAAATNAAATTTTAGAATCACCAGAAGAAAACACAAAAAGATCTGTAGAGTTAATCGACAATACTGAACTCTGAGGTAAAACTCGAAATCGACGTCATCGTTTAATTTGGGATGAAAGCTTTGGATCAGCGTCGCTCTCTCTTCGTCGCTTAGGTTCTGATCTCCGACTACTTTTGATTTCCCCATCCTTGACGCGAGGTCTGATACCGTTAGCTTACCGCTCTCTCTTCTCATGCTCGTGAACTATAAATAATTGAAAGAATCAGATCGGAAAAAAAAAAATCAATTGAGAAAAGTAAAATATGAAAGGCGTATGGATCAGACGTACGTACGTGAGATTTCAAACTCCGAAGCTCCACTTGTGTGAATTGGTTCTGTAACCATGGATCCGATACCAAAATCCCCACGAATCCTGACATTTTAATATTCTCTATTACGATTGATCTCTGAAGCGTACGTTAAGAAGAAGAAGAAGCTCTATAGCAGAGCTGGCAGTGAAGAAGGAGAAAGGGAAAATTCAAATTAATGACGAAAGTACCCCTTTGAGTCTTTTTTGCGATTTTAAATTTCGCAATCAACTTTTTTTATTTTTGTGTGTGGGCAATAAAACTGTGACCTGTGAGGGCCCATAATTGTCGTTTATATTGAAATTACGCTTTTAACCTTTGCCTTCAATGGCTTCTCGTTATCGTGGAGAGGGTAAATACAAGATTTGAAGTTACGGCTAATAACTAGTTGGAGCTGTACGTAACGGTCGTTTAATTAGTTTGGTTATTTCCATCCCGAACGTGGATTTACTTAAAAATTCAAACCTTTTTCCTTTTTCCTCAAACGTAGATCAATAAATTTCAAAGTGAATAGAAAAAATTTAAACTTTCTTGACTTAATTTTTCTCTTGCTGTCACTATTTTTTAATTATTACTCTTCACTCTTCAGTAAATTATTTAAATATGCACCACACAAAAAATGTTACCGATGTAAAAATGTATTTATGAATTATCTTTTTTTATATGCACAAAAACAAAAAAATTGCCCAAAAATTCTAGATATCTAAGAAGAATTCCTCAAAATACAACACTTTATTTTTTTTCTCCAAAAATACCACTCTTAATTTATTTTTCCAATAATACCACAAGCACAAAAATTAGCTTTTAAAAATGTAAAATTTATTTGGTTTAGATTGACTATTTTATATTTAGGATAAAGTTTTTAAGGGGTGGAGTTTTTAGTGTTTAGGATTCAATGTTTAGTTTTGAATGGTGAAAGTTTAGTTTTAGTTTTATTATATTTTTAGAAAATATGTTTTCATGGTGTTTTTGAAAAATAAAACTAATAATGTATTAGTGAAAAAAATTCCTTATCTTAGTAATCTTTACAAGAACTGCAATATATATATAAACACTAATATTTGTGCTTACGTACGTCGGCACATAGTCATTAAATAAAAGGAATATGCAATAGATACCACAAAAATCAAAAGTAATTAAGAAACTACTATATGACCTACAATGTATTCTCTCTCTTCATATAAAATTACTCTTATACCCATTACATATATTACATGTTATTTGTTTAAATATCATGTTATTTTTGTTTTTTGAACGAAATTATATGTCGATTTGGGTTCACAAATGAAATGGTTAGGGTTTAAATTTTACAATTAGAACGAAATTATATGTCGGTTTGGATTCACAAATAAGATGGTTAGGGTTTAGATTTTACAATTAGAACAAAATTATATGTCGGTTTGGGTTCACAAATGAGATAGTTAGGGTTTAGATTTTACAATTAGAACGAAACTATATGTCAGTTTGGGTTCACAAATGAGATGGTTAGGGTTTAGATTTTACAATTATAACAAAATTATATATCGGTTTGGGTTCACAAATGAGATGGTTAGGGTTTAGATTTTACAATTAAAACGAAATTATATATCGGTTTGGGTTCACAAATAAGATGGCTAGGGTTTAGATTTTACAATTAGAACGAAATTATATGTCAGTTTGGGTTCAGAAATGAGATGTAAAATATAAATATTACATGCTATTTTAAAAAATCTCACGAAATTTTTCACTCTTTCTATCTAACACTAAAATAAAAAAGGGTGATTATATCTTTTTACTCCAAAAAAACATGGACCCTATGGTATTTTCCTATTAAAAATGTTTTTGTGGTATTCTCTTAAATAACTTTCAAAATTGTGGTATTCTCTTAATTAACCCTTAAATATATATATATAAACCTAGATGCATTGTTAGCTGCAAAAAGTAGCTAGACACATAACATCTATTTTGTTGTGGCAAATAGACAAACTTTTATTAAGAATAATAGATTATCAATGCATTAACGTTCCTTTAGTACTTTATCAATATTAAAAGTATTTCACTTGATTTTTCCTGTTATAAATAAATTCTCAAGTATTTCATTTGATAAATATTGTATTTTCTATACCTACCACAACTACATCAGTATTTTTTTTCCTTGTAGTACGCATACCATTCTGTTAGTGTATATCAATGTCTATAAAGTATAAACATACAATTAACTCTTTTCTCATTTTGTATACTTCATTTTACAAGTAATAAATATAAGATTTATGGAAAATCTGAAATTGAAAATAAGCTTTAAAAAAAATAAAGAGAATCTTTTAGAAATGCCACTTTTTGGTATGCTCATTTTCAAAAATACCTATTTTAGCTGTCCATTTTTATAAATACGGCTCAATAAAATTGAAAATTAAGAAAAAATTATAAAAATGATAATGTAGTTATGAATGGTACCTACTACTAACATATTCAATCAAAGTATTTTTGAGGTTTTTTATAAGGTTTTTATAAAGTTTTACAAGGTATTTATAAGATTTTACAACATATTTATAAGATATTTGTAAGGTATTTATCCTACTATATTAATTGGGAAGTACAAATTTGAAATTAACCTGAAATATGTAAAAAATTACATTCAATTGCCATTACAAAAACTTAATTAAAATTAATAAATTAACGAAATAAATATAATTAATTTAAAAACGAAAATCAGAGACACAATAAATAAAATAAATTGTAGAAAAGTAAAAAAAAAAATCTATTAGAATCAAAACTAATATGTATTAAAAAAAATTAACAGCTAAGATTTTAAAAATCTAATCAAATAAAATCTACAATTACAAATTTTATCCTACTATATTAATTAGGAAGTACAAATATGAAACTAACCTTAAAATGTGTAAAAATTACATTCAATTTCCATTAAAAAAACTTAATTAAGATTAATTAATTAATTAAATAAATAAAATTAATTAAAAAATGAAAACCAGGGACACATCAAATAAAATAAATTGTAGAAAAGTAAAAAAAAAATCAATTAGAATCAAAACTAATTTGTACTTAAAAAAAATTAACAGGTAAGATTTTAAAAACCAAATCGAATAAAATATACAGCTACAAATTTTATCAAAACAAATTTCCACCACAGGTTAAAATTATTACAGACAAGGAAAGGAAGCCACAGAAAAAAACAATGAATGTTGTTTTCAAAGAGGCTTTTTAGAACTTTTACTAGCTATATTTAGTTGTTTTTTTATATGTTAGTAAGGACTGTGTTTAGTTGACAAATGTTTAAATAATTTTATTCATTACATGCAAATGTTTCAATAAACATTTTTAAAATACAAAAATTATAATATAAACAAACCAAATTTTTAATCACAAACTATTATAAATAACATAATAATAAAATAAATTATTATAAATTTTAATTAAAAAAATTTCAGCCCGCGGTTCTCCGCGGGTTAGTACCTAGTAAGGTGTTAAGAAGGTTACACATATAGATAATAATATAAATATAACTAGATTTTAACTCGCTGTACACTGCGGGCATATAATTTTTATTTATGTTGTATCTATTTGTTAAATACTGGTTGTTTTGTAAATAGAGAAATAACTAAAATTTTCAGTTGTTGTGCGGATAAATGATTATATTATTTTTTAACCCGCAGTACACTTCATGACCATTTGTTTGTTATATTTAGTTTGTTTTGTTTAGTGTTTAAGATTCTATTTTGATTTTTAATTATTATTACAAAAAATAAGGGATCTAAATACATAATAAGTAATTTATATGCTTTGCTGAAGTCACATTTTTCCTAATGATTTAATTATTTACACAATCTTAATTAAATCAACTTGATTTTATGTCAAATATTCTAATATTAGTAGTGTTGATAAATAATTAAATGAGGATTTAACCCGTGTTAACACAAATTTAGTAATATTTTATTAATTCCAACATATCCTCTTTATAACGCATCTACTATAAAACCACATTATATAGTATTTTAAATTTTACATATTCGTAATAATTCCCATTTTTTATTAAGTTTATATATGTTAATTATAATATTTAAATAAATGTCAATCGAAGTTTTTCTTATGTTAAAAATCAAAGCTCACAGGTTTTGGAAAACAAAATTGGAATCAAATTGTTGTTTTTTTTGTTTGCGAAAGATTCAGATATATAATATTTTCAAAACACAACAGAATGTGTGGTTAAATATATGATAGTTTCTATTTCCATATTGGTTGCTGTTATTTATTTAGTTGGAATGAATTGTAAAATATTTAGGAAACAAAATCTGTAATAATGTTAGTTTTGGAAACTTTTTAGGGGTTAATGTTGTAAGTAACTTTTTAAATAAACAAAACTAAAAAGGCATAACACAAAATGTACTTCAAAAATGTTAATATAGATTTACATATGTTTTTGTAAAGTTACACATGTATTTGGGTATATCTCAATACATTAAAGACATTTTGGATAAGGTATTAGAGAAGTGACATTTTTGAAAAGTAGTATTGAAAAGGGGGTGCTTTTGAAATACCCCTAAATTGAAGGAAAAATAGCTTAATTCTCAAATACCAAGAGTTTGTTTATGATTAACCCTTTCTCATTACTTGTAAAATGAAATTTACAAATAACAAACAGAAAGTAATAAGCTGAAAAAAAAAAGAACATAAAGTAATAAACATAGGTGGTTTCAGTTTTCTTAAGATTAAAAACATTTAGAAGTCATAATTATTTTTTACATGTAATTAGTCCTAGAAAATATAGATATTAACAAAAAAAATTATTTTAAATATATTATTTAGGAAATTAGAAAGTTAAAGAAATATTTCTATAAATTAATAATTTAATTTAATCAAATGAATAAGATAACGTGTGTGTAAATATAAGCAAGGACAAAATATTTGATTGCAATAGTGTATTATAAAACTACACCTCAAAGAGGATTTGGAGATAAAGCATGTGCCAGACTAGTGAATGAGAAAGAAAGAGAGATTTTGTAATAATTGAGCCAATATGAAGCAGTCCTTTGCCATGCCTACTTTATCTATAGTTTTCTCACTTCATTAAAATTAAATTATATTTGTAAGTGTTTATATCTTACCTTGATTTTTTTTTGGTTTTTTGGTTGGCTTATCCTACCTTGAATATAGATTGACTATCAAATAATCAAATGTGTATACACATTTATACATTGTTTCTAGTTCTACCAGTTGATCAAGACATAAATATATTGAGATACTTTATATGGCAGCATTAGTAATATGTCACCCGACTTTTTCTAAGTAGGCAATGAACTTAATAAGAATCATAAAACACCATTATATCATTTGGACCCCTCCATGCTTCATCCCACATGGTTGCTGATCTCAACTACGACGATTTCCATAATTGAAACCTGATTTTGTGTATCAAACTAAATATTAATGATCAAAACTAAAGCTAAACAACTTTACCCAAAAAAAAAACACTTTGTATTCGTATCGTCATTTACATAGATTAAATCCTACATATTACATAGTGTTATGAATATAACCAATATTCATAACGGTATATAACAAACCAACCAATTAATATTATTCGTGAAATGGTTTATTCTGGTTTTGCAATTTGGATCGATTTTTTTATATCTAATAAATAAAGTATTTTTATCAAGGCCTTCTTAGCTCAGTGGTAGAGCGCGTGGCTTTTAACCACGTGGTCGTGGGTTCGATCCCCACAGGCGGCGTTTATCATTTTTATTTTTAATTTTTCCTTATATCAGTATCTTCTTCGTCGATATTTTATCTTCCTTCTTTTCCTTGCTTAAAACCCAAAACCTCGAAAGTTTACAAAGTCCGAAACGAGAAAACAAACTATGTTACAGTCAATTCATCTTCGTTTCCCCTCAACCCCATCACCATCTCAAAGAGAATCTCTAATCATCCCATCGATTATTTGCTCCATTCCTTTCTCATCTTGTTCTTTCCGTCCAAAACAAACCAAGAAATTGAAGCGTCTTGTTCAATTTTGCGCTCCTTACGAAGTTGGAGGTGGATACACCGATGAAGAATTGTTCGAAAGATACGGAACTCAGCAAAATCAAACTAATGTCGAGGATAAGTTAGATCCATCTGAGTATGAAGCTTTGCTTAAAGGAGGCGAACAAGTCACCTCCGTTCTTGAAGAAATGATTACCCTCGTATGTTTTCTGAGTCCTGGTTTATCTCAACTTGCTTTTGTTTCATCTCAATTTGCTTTTGTTTCGTTTCTCTAAGCTTGGCATTTCGTCGAACAACTTATAGGCGTTTAGCTTTATAATTCATAGACTCGTTACTTGTTAATTGTTTGAATAAATGATGACCATTTAGTTTTCTGGATTATTCATCACTGTTTCCAGATGGCTTTATGATAAATAGAAATCTTTACATAGCGTGACATGTGAATTGCCCTGATGTTGTAGTTGACAGATATGAAGATGAATGAAGCATCTGAGAATGTTGCTGTAGAATTGGCTGCACAAGGAGTTATAGGGAAAAGAGTTGATGAAATGGAGTCAGGGTTTATGATGGCCCTTGATTACATGATCCAACTTGCAGACAAGGACCAAGACGATAAGGTAAAACAATTCTGCATTTGCGCTTTTTGAATAGACACACACAAAAAAACACATCCTCTAAGGATTGACCTGAGTTTGCTACACAAACGACCAAAATTGCTAGAATTGGTATACAGTTGTAACTCAGATTGCTTTTGCAATGTAGTGTAGCAATCTCTTACATATTTTCTCTGGATTTTGAAGACGGTTGTTACCTTCGCCATAAGTTTTGTAACATAGGCTGGAAAACTGATCAAAGAAATTGACTTTTTTTTTGTTTGAATTCAGAGGAAGTCTTTACTAGAGGTCGTCAAGGAGACTGTCTTATCTCATCTCACTAAAAAATGCCCTCCTCATGTGAGTAATATTTTAGTCAGTTTCTTCTTACTTTCAAGACGTTGCTATAGCTTTATATCATGTTTTCAACGTTAGTGTTACTGTTTATTTAGGTCCAGGTGATCGGTTTACTCTGTAGAACCCCTAAAAAGGAAAGTAGACATGAGCTGTTGCGTAGGGTGGCTGCAGGTGGTGGGGCTTTTGAAAGTGAGAATGGTACTAAACTTCATATACCCGGAGCAAATCTGAATGACATAGCTAACCAGGCTGATGACTTGCTAGAGGTATTGTGTTTGTTAAGGAATATGTATCTGTTTATCCTTAGAATAGTCTGAGAATGTGGATAACTCCGAGGAAATTTTGCAGACTATGGAGACAAGGCCAGTTATTCCGGATCGAAAACTACTAGCGAGGCTTGTTTTGATTAGGGAGGAAGCGCGAAATATGATGGGAGGAGGTATACTTGATGAGAGAAATGACCGAGGCTTCACAACTCTGCCTGAATCAGAGGTTTGTGAGACAAACTATTATGTCCATTATGCTGTGTTTATGAAGGTAATTGAAACATTGGAATAGAATGACTTATTGCATGATCGCCATACAGGTGAATTTCTTAAGCAAACTGGTAGCTTTGAAACCTGGAAAGACTGTGCAGCAAATGATCCAGAATGTAATGCAAGGGAAAGATGAAGGTGCAGATGATCTAAGCAAAGAAGGCGATTCTTCTACGCAAGCAAAAAGACCGAGTGGACTAAATGGAAGGGTAAGTATGACCAACTAGTACAGCTGTTGTTAAAAGATATGAGTTTTTGAGTAGGCGCTGAATCAAAGATTATTCGTTTCTTACTTGACCTACTTGATGTGATCCCAGGGAAGCGTTACAGGAAGAAAACCGTTACCAGTAAGGCCAGGAATGTTTCTAGAGACTGTCACAAAGGTATGTTTTCTATGTTTGTCAATCAGCTTGTCCCAACAGATGATAAGAGTAGAGTAGAGAATATCATGTGACCAGTTTTTTTGTGTGATGGTTTAAATCTAATCTTGATAAGGTATTGGGAAGTATATACTCGGGTAATGCCTCTGGTATAACAGCACAACATTTAGAATGGGTGAGTTTCTTGTAACACCAAAAACACTTGCAGACAAAAAAAAAAGTCGTTTCTTTACAATTTTATCAAAACCAAATTTGTTTAACAGGTTCACCAGAAGACCCTCCAAGTTCTTGAAGAAATCGCATATTAGTCAAAATATTATTTCTCGTTACATCAAGAAAGATTTGCAGGTAGAGAGACTGTGTCCTTCAACAAATCTTTCTTGGTATATAATTGTAATTTGGTTGGTGTATATTACAAACAAATATTGTCTCTATACGTTACATCCCCTAAGCTTAGTTATACATCTTGCTCATATACATCATCCCAGCATTAACTAAAGTAGTAAAGTCTATACCACACACATCAATTAAATCTGAAAAGTGCTGGTAAAAAAAAATTGACATTGAATTAAATATATACTGAAGGTAATAATGGTACAACATAACATATCTTTAACCCACTAGAATGAATGTGAGAAAATGTAACTTGTCCTATGTGGAACCAATTCATTCACCCATTCAGTTAGATAATGATAACAAACAAACTTGAAAAATGTAACCAAAAAAATTTAAAATAATTCGAACAAACCAATTAAATTAAATTAATATCGCAACGGTTGAACGGAGACGACACGTGGACGAGACAGTAGTCCTATAGGGTAGGAAAAGAGAGAGTCGTATCGCAATAAATGAAAAGAAGGGGGATTAGTAGGGGTATGCTCCCGTAAATAAACGAAAAAGTAAGGGTAAAAATCCCGGACGCGAAAGCAATTGTTATATCCATTTGAATCCTCGTCAGGTTGGTTAATAGCACAAAACGATTCCGCTTCTCCGCTTCCATAATAAATATCTCTCTCTCTCTCTCCTTCACCCATCGTTTTTCTCTAGATTGTTCTCTTACACTCACACCATTCTCATTTCTCTCTTTAACCGTAAACGAATCTTCAGCTTTTTTTCTTTCTCTCGCGATGGCTCAAGATGGTGTTACTGCTGATGGTGCTAACGGAGGAGCCACGACGGCGGCGGTTGTGGAGAAACCTGTTACCTTCACCGCTTTCAAGACGACGTTGACCGTTGAAGCTCAGAAAGTCAGCGACGCTGTTACGTTCTACAAATCTGCTTTCGGTGCGATCGAGTCTGGTCAGAGTCTTTACCCTAAGCGTAAGCTTGACCAAGAGCTTCCTCATGTTCTCTCTTCTGAGCTCAACCTCGCTGGTTCTTCCTTCGTTGTTCGTGACGTCACCACTCTCTCTGGTTTTACGTAAGCTTTCTTCTCTCTCTCGCTTGCACTTGTTGTGGTGTTTGACGTTTAGATCTCGCTTTTTTCATCTCTGATTTTTTTTTTTTTAGGTTTTTTTTTTTACTCGTTTAGTGTTTGATTTTGTTGTAGATCTGGATTTAGGCTGTAGTGTGAGTAGTTATCTGGAGATAAATTACGTTTAGAAGCTATTTGCTCTTCCTGAAACAGGATTTACTGTTCATATATTTGTTTGATTCGAGTTTGTTTAGACGTTGAACAGTGCGTACTCAGTGGTAGCGTTTGATTTCTGTTTAGATCTGGATTTTGGTTTGTGATATGAGAAGTTTCTAGTAGTTTAAGACGCTTAGAAGCTATTTTCATGGATGATTCTGCATGTTTTGGATATTTTGTGGTTTGATTTGGACTTTGAACTTTTTTTGTTTTAGACGTTGAACAGTGCGTACTCAGTGGTAGCGTTTGACTTTGTTTTAGATCTGGATTTTGGTTTGTGAGATGAGAAGTTTCTGATAATTTAAACCGCTTAGAAGCTTTGTTCATGGATGATTCTGCATGTTTTGTATATTGTGGTTTGATTTGGACTTTTTTTGTTTTTTGTTTTTACGTTGAACAGTGCGAAATCGGAAGGTACGACGATGACTCTAACCCTCGAGACAGATGATGTTGAAGCAGCCGTTGCGAAAGCTGTGTCCGCGGGAGCTGTGAAAGTGGAGGTTACGGAGGTGGAGACTGAAGGAGGTGTTCAAGGAAAAGTCACGGATCCGTTTGGTTTCACTTGGATCTTCTCTGCTCCGGCGAAGAAGATTGAGAACGCCGCCGTGAACGACGAGAACAAAGAGGTTTAGTTACTGCCGTCGGATCTGATTTTTCGTCGGTTTCTGAACAAACTCTGTCATCCTATTTTCTGGTTTATGCGTTTATGGAATCCGGTACGTAGTAAACCGGATCGATTAGCTTAATGACTTTCTCGGAGTTTTAAGTTTCACCCCTATTGACATACTCTAATCTTTGGTGAAATCAGATATTATTAATCGGATTTTATATATTTTTGTTGATGATTTTGCTTCTGTTAATTTTTTGTCAGTAATCATGTTTACCTTTGCTGGATCTGTTTTATCATAGGATAGAACCGTCTATTAGCTTAGTGGGTAAGATAAGAAGGAATTAAGAAGAATATTGGAATAATTTGTGTCGAGTATACGTTTTTTAAGTTTGTTGTATTGTGTCAGAGTGTTTAATACTGGGTCGGAGGTAGAGAAACCATAGGCCTCTGGGTATGTGCTTATTGGTTCCGTTCTCGAAATTGCCCTTACGTGTGTTGTTTGGGCCTTGTGAAGTTTTCAATTGGTCCTTCTATAATCTTTTGACTACTTTTTGGGGTGGTCGACCCATATACGCCATGTGGCAGAAAGTACGTTTTATAAAAAAAAAGAAATAACAACATCTCATATTAGAATATGAAAAGACACACACGCACACTGAGTCACTGACACGCACAAAGCTCATTTTATTAACAAGTTGGGGCGTTGGGTATGCCACACTCTTTAGGGAGACCAGAAGCGAGTTCGGGATCTACACCGAAAGAACCGAGCCATGGAGAGTTCTTGTATCCACAGAGACAGGCGAAATCAGCGTGCTGCAGAGCGGTACAGCAAGGCTGTGTTGGGTTTGTTGGATTCCCCTTGGTCACCGCTGGTTTGCACTCATTCAACTCATCCTGGGTCATGCCACAGAGGTCAATCGCTACTGACCTATCGACTAACATAGCCATTATCATCACGATTATAGCCGTAGCTGCCTTCTTGCTCGCCATTTTTTTTTTATCTTCCTCTTTTTGTTTGTTGTGTTTGTGGTGTTGGAGTGAATGTTGATGAGAAGGTGTATCTTCTTATATAATATGTGTTAGAGTAACCCGTGAACCAGATTGAATTATTCCATTAGTCACGGGTTGTGTTTTTTTTGTACTTCACTTTTGGGATATGGTATTTGTCATAGAATCATAGCACTCCGATTCAATTATCCAATTACACAGTCCAGCCCACAAATCTTGTACTACAAATGGAAACTATATATTGTTGTCAACTGGCGCATTGTATACTTATAAAATTCTCTTTCATATAGAAAAACAAAATTACATTAAAAACCATCTTTAAACTATTGGGCCGATTTGAGCCCAAGTAAGAGTTATGTTATTTTCTCTGTCAACAACCAAACAATTAGCTACTTTAATCACAAAACAAATGAGAACATCAGTTAGTACAATATAACCTCTATAAATTAATAATATTGGGACCAAGATATTTTATTAATTTATAGTGATATTAATTTATTTATAAATTAATAATTATTATTTTATAGTGTAAATTATTAATTATTAATTAATAGATATAGTTTTAATTGTTAAATTTTAAAAAATTATGAATTGAGACAATTTTATCAAAATAAGATTAAACTTTCGGATGTTGTAAATTTTATGGTTTATAAATTGAACTTGTAATATTTAGAAAACATTATTGGCAATAAATTACAAATACTATATACAAATTGACTTATACACATGACATACATAAATTCAAATTTATGAATAATAATTAATATCAATTCTCCTATTTTAATAATCTGTCAAATTATCAAATTGTATAATGATGCATATCTAAAAATTGAAAGCTTTCAAATTTAACTATTTTTATGATATGTTATAAATTTAGAGATATCATTATAGTTTGAAAATACAACATCACAATTGTTCTACAGAAATGAGCTTTAGAAGAAATATATTATTATGTCAGTATATATATATATATATATATATGTAAATTTACATGATTATTAATTTATGATATTATTGGGACCATATTTTACATGGGGATTTCAAAAAAAATATTATCTTATTATCTTATCGAATTTTGTTAATTTTTACACTGGCCCAACTTGAGACTAGCAAAATTTATTAATTTATAGTATTTATTAATTTATAGAGTATTAAATTATAGAGGTTTTACTGTATATAAATGGAAGCAAAAAAAAAGTATGTATCTCGTTAGCTCTGTCATTGGTTCTTCTACCTATCGACTCGAGACTTCTAAGGCTATCTTTATCGGTACAACTATTAGAGTGTTCTAAGCAAAAAAAAATGTTTAATAAATTGAACAGTAGCCTTATAACATAATTTTTGATCTTGAATTTAGAACAGTTTTAATCCCAGTTCTTCGTGTACGTGGCATTACGGGATTTGTTGGGAATTTTTTGCAATCGGGATAATTTTCATTTCTCTTCTTCTTCCATAACGCAACTAGGTTTTCTTCGAGAAAGAGAGAAAACAGCGAAAGCTTCGATTTTCGTTCGAAGGTAAAAATTCTATCAATCGAGAAAACAGAGACTAAACACCCGACAACCTCTTTATCTCTTTCACAATTCACGAACAAGGGGAAGACGGTGATGGAAGTTGGTAGCGATGGCGTTGCTGTCATCACACTCATCAATCCTCCTGTCAATTCTCTCTCTTTCGACGGTACTCCTCTCTGATTTCATCAGATTTCTAGGTCAATTTCGTTGTTTGATTGTCGCTTTTATATGGTTTCGATTGATCTCCGAAAATTGCAATTCAGCTTTCCGGATCGAACTTAATGATCTGATTATGTGGAATCCTGTGTGTCTGCTTTAATTTACAGTACTATACAACTTCAAGAGTAACTACGAGGAGGCTTTGAGCAGGAATGATGTTAAAGCTATTGTTAATTTTCTTTGATTAATTGAGAATCGAACTAGTTTATTGAACTGTTGTGGTGGGAAATATAAATCAGGCGGCTGCAGAGCTGGCCAGGGATCGGATCGTAGTTGGAGTATGTGAGCGACCACACCTTTAAGCAAGTAAGCGACTACACCTTTAATCTTTTTCTTTGCTTAGAATTGTAGCAGTTTCATAATTTTTTGTTTCCTAAGTCCCATGAGATTGATTCTTATATTTAGCTAAGTTTAGTTGCTTTGATTGATTTCGACTTGGAGTGATGTTGTTACTTATGAGCAAAATGCAAAAGAAGAACCTTTGAACATCTTTCCTAAAAAGTCTGAAACTTTTTTGATGAGTTGTTTCGAGGTATAAACATCTCTTGAAAGATCTCATTGTCCAGGTTCTGATCAGTCTTAAGTTAATTACAAACAAGCTCATTTGTTCTTTTCTCTGTGAATTGTTCTCTAAATTTTGTGTTTGGGATGTGATTTGTAGTGTTTGCTTAGATTGAAAGAGAAAATCTAAATGATAGGTATGTTCAAAGCTTTGCCTAACCTTGTATGTTTTTGTTATTTTTTTACACTGTGTTGTTCTGCAGTTGGTCTCATATGAAAGAATACCGTGTGTGTTTCAGGTTCATGGACCTGAGCTCTGTTTTGGAGCCTGGCAGGACATCGGGTTTCATGCCTCCCCAGCATCCAGCAGCTTTCCATCCTAATAAGATGGCGGTCTACCCTAGTTACGGTTACTATCCAAACATGTCAATGTGGCCATTCGTCAATCCTGCTGGCCGTGATTCGTCTCAAGATGTCAAAGATCATGCTCCTGTTGCTTAATCTTCTTTCTGTTAGATTCATCATTGATCATAGTTCAGATGATTCTTTATCAGTAGTTTTGCAGTAACCATTGGNTTTTTAAGTTTGTTGTATTGTGTCAGAGTGTTTAATACTGGGTCGGAGGTAGAGAAACCATAGGCCTCTGGGTATGTGCTTATTGGTTCCGTTCTCGAAATTGCCCTTACGTGTGTTGTTTGGGCCTTGTGAAGTTTTCAATTGGTCCTTCTATAATCTTTTGACTACTTTTTGGGGTGGTCGACCCATATACGCCATGTGGCAGAAAGTACGTTTTATAAAAAAAAAGAAATAACAACATCTCATATTAGAATATGAAAAGACACACACGCACACTGAGTCACTGACACGCACAAAGCTCATTTTATTAACAAGTTGGGGCGTTGGGTATGCCACACTCTTTAGGGAGACCAGAAGCGAGTTCGGGATCTACACCGAAAGAACCGAGCCATGGAGAGTTCTTGTATCCACAGAGACAGGCGAAATCAGCGTGCTGCAGAGCGGTACAGCAAGGCTGTGTTGGGTTTGTTGGATTCCCCTTGGTCACCGCTGGTTTGCACTCATTCAACTCATCCTGGGTCATGCCACAGAGGTCAATCGCTACTGACCTATCGACTAACATAGCCATTATCATCACGATTATAGCCGTAGCTGCCTTCTTGCTCGCCATTTTTTTTTTATCTTCCTCTTTTTGTTTGTTGTGTTTGTGGTGTTGGAGTGAATGTTGATGAGAAGGTGTATCTTCTTATATAATATGTGTTAGAGTAACCCGTGAACCAGATTGAATTATTCCATTAGTCACGGGTTGTGTTTTTTTTGTACTTCACTTTTGGGATATGGTATTTGTCATAGAATCATAGCACTCCGATTCAATTATCCAATTACACAGTCCAGCCCACAAATCTTGTACTACAAATGGAAACTATATATTGTTGTCAACTGGCGCATTGTATACTTATAAAATTCTCTTTCATATAGAAAAACAAAATTACATTAAAAACCATCTTTAAACTATTGGGCCGATTTGAGCCCAAGTAAGAGTTATGTTATTTTCTCTGTCAACAACCAAACAATTAGCTACTTTAATCACAAAACAAATGAGAACATCAGTTAGTACAATATAACCTCTATAAATTAATAATATTGGGACCAAGATATTTTATTAATTTATAGTGATATTAATTTATTTATAAATTAATAATTATTATTTTATAGTGTAAATTATTAATTATTAATTAATAGATATAGTTTTAATTGTTAAATTTTAAAAAATTATGAATTGAGACAATTTTATCAAAATAAGATTAAACTTTCGGATGTTGTAAATTTTATGGTTTATAAATTGAACTTGTAATATTTAGAAAACATTATTGGCAATAAATTACAAATACTATATACAAATTGACTTATACACATGACATACATAAATTCAAATTTATGAATAATAATTAATATCAATTCTCCTATTTTAATAATCTGTCAAATTATCAAATTGTATAATGATGCATATCTAAAAATTGAAAGCTTTCAAATTTAACTATTTTTATGATATGTTATAAATTTAGAGATATCATTATAGTTTGAAAATACAACATCACAATTGTTCTACAGAAATGAGCTTTAGAAGAAATATATTATTATGTCAGTATATATATATATATATATATATGTAAATTTACATGATTATTAATTTATGATATTATTGGGACCATATTTTACATGGGGATTTCAAAAAAAATATTATCTTATTATCTTATCGAATTTTGTTAATTTTTACACTGGCCCAACTTGAGACTAGCAAAATTTATTAATTTATAGTATTTATTAATTTATAGAGTATTAAATTATAGAGGTTTTACTGTATATAAATGGAAGCAAAAAAAAAGTATGTATCTCGTTAGCTCTGTCATTGGTTCTTCTACCTATCGACTCGAGACTTCTAAGGCTATCTTTATCGGTACAACTATTAGAGTGTTCTAAGCAAAAAAAAATGTTTAATAAATTGAACAGTAGCCTTATAACATAATTTTTGATCTTGAATTTAGAACAGTTTTAATCCCAGTTCTTCGTGTACGTGGCATTACGGGATTTGTTGGGAATTTTTTGCAATCGGGATAATTTTCATTTCTCTTCTTCTTCCATAACGCAACTAGGTTTTCTTCGAGAAAGAGAGAAAACAGCGAAAGCTTCGATTTTCGTTCGAAGGTAAAAATTCTATCAATCGAGAAAACAGAGACTAAACACCCGACAACCTCTTTATCTCTTTCACAATTCACGAACAAGGGGAAGACGGTGATGGAAGTTGGTAGCGATGGCGTTGCTGTCATCACACTCATCAATCCTCCTGTCAATTCTCTCTCTTTCGACGGTACTCCTCTCTGATTTCATCAGATTTCTAGGTCAATTTCGTTGTTTGATTGTCGCTTTTATATGGTTTCGATTGATCTCCGAAAATTGCAATTCAGCTTTCCGGATCGAACTTAATGATCTGATTATGTGGAATCCTGTGTGTCTGCTTTAATTTACAGTACTATACAACTTCAAGAGTAACTACGAGGAGGCTTTGAGCAGGAATGATGTTAAAGCTATTGTTAATTTTCTTTGATTAATTGAGAATCGAACTAGTTTATTGAACTGTTGTGGTGGGAAATATAAATCAGGCGGCTGCAGAGCTGGCCAGGGATCGGATCGTAGTTGGAGTATGTGAGCGACCACACCTTTAAGCAAGTAAGCGACTACACCTTTAATCTTTTTCTTTGCTTAGAATTGTAGCAGTTTCATAATTTTTTGTTTCCTAAGTCCCATGAGATTGATTCTTATATTTAGCTAAGTTTAGTTGCTTTGATTGATTTCGACTTGGAGTGATGTTGTTACTTATGAGCAAAATGCAAAAGAAGAACCTTTGAACATCTTTCCTAAAAAGTCTGAAACTTTTTTGATGAGTTGTTTCGAGGTATAAACATCTCTTGAAAGATCTCATTGTCCAGGTTCTGATCAGTCTTAAGTTAATTACAAACAAGCTCATTTGTTCTTTTCTCTGTGAATTGTTCTCTAAATTTTGTGTTTGGGATGTGATTTGTAGTGTTTGCTTAGATTGAAAGAGAAAATCTAAATGATAGGTATGTTCAAAGCTTTGCCTAACCTTGTATGTTTTTGTTATTTTTTTACACTGTGTTGTTCTGCAGTTGGTCTCATATGAAAGAATACCGTGTGTGTTTCAGGTTCATGGACCTGAGCTCTGTTTTGGAGCCTGGCAGGACATCGGGTTTCATGCCTCCCCAGCATCCAGCAGCTTTCCATCCTAATAAGATGGCGGTCTACCCTAGTTACGGTTACTATCCAAACATGTCAATGTGGCCATTCGTCAACCCTGCTGGCCGTGATGCGTCTCAAGATATCAAAGATCATGCTCCTGTTGCTTAATCTTCTTTCTGCTAGATTCATCATTGATCATAGTTCAGATGATTCTTTATCAGTAGTTTTGCAGTAACCATTGGGAGGGGATTAGAGAGTTTTATGATTTTTTGTTTCGGGTTATCAAGTATTTAAGCTTTACTTTAGGTGCTATTTTTGAATAAAGAGAAACTTTGATCCAATGTAAAGGTTGAAACAGATCATTTGAAGATATCTATCATTTCTCTTCCACATAGTATTAAACATTCTTAAAATTTAAATTAAACATTAATCTATGTATTTATTAAACATTCTTAAATTTCTATAAGAATATTATATTATTAAATATTAAGATCTTAAACATATTTTCCCAATAACTAACTTCTTAACAAAAGTTCTTAACTACTGATCTTACATTATTTTCACAATATTTATACTCTAAGAACACCCTAAACTGATCTTCCTATAAAGATGCCCCAAAATAAACTTTTACTGCACATTTCAGACTTTGACCACAAATGTCAAATGTTTTTCAACGAATGTCAAATGTTATAAGGGAAAATTGTAAAAGTAGAGCAAATTAGACTTTTGACCTTTGTCTTCTAACCACTTAGCCTTTTCTCTTCATTCTCTGTGACTCTGAGAGAAGCGTTAAATCCAAATTTCTAGATTCTCAATTTCCTTTACTCTTCTATACTCTTCTATTTTTTAAAATTAGTTTACATTTTCTTTTATTTGAGGATTTCAGTTCTATTAGTCGTAACCATTGTAGAGACGTTTATTTTAGTCACCATCTCATATTTTAACTTAAATTTGGTGGTGTGTTGTTGTTGATACACAAGAGCATTATTAGCTTTCAAATGCAATTACCTGTTTTACCGGCGACCATCACTGTTTTACCTAAACCTTACAAAATGTATAGCGGCGATCACTGTTTTACCTAATTTACAATCATTTTTTTTTTTTTTTATTTACAATCATTTTCTTTTGTTACCGTTATGAAAAGAATTAAAGTAAATCACTTCTTCTATGCAACCGAAGGTTAAAAAGACTCAAACAAATGACCAAAAAGTTTCATGTTTACGGAATTACGAAGAGTATTTTGATACGTATGTATTTTTCAATTTTTTAGGCTAAGATTGAACTTGATCAAAAAGAAAAAGAAAAAAAAGGTTAAGATTGATATTATCCTGTGAAGTGTGAACCCTAACTATGCGATGATTCTAAATATTGCATATTCTTTTAAATCTTTCGTCATTAGATTTTATATTCTGAATCATGTGTTCGTTTATACTCCCTCTGTATCAGAATAGATGATGTTGTAGGATTTTATTTTGTATCAGAATAGATGATTTTCTATATACTTTTATCAATTAATGCTAAGAAATTGCAAAGTTCAAGAATCATTAAATGAAAATTTAAGAGTTTGATGAAATATTATTGGTTAATAATTATAAAAATATATTATTAGAAAATAATAATACACTTATTGTTAAATAATAAATGTTTTTCTTGATTTATGTAAAAATCCTAAAACATCATCTATTATGATACAGAGGGAGTAT
>NC_025704.1:15318474-15370182 GCF_000633955.1 Camelina sativa
ATGTTGTAGGATTTTATTTTGTATCAGAATAGATGATTTTCTATATACTTTTATCAATTAATGCTAAGAAATTGCAAAGTTCAAGAATCATTAAATGAAAATTTAAGAGTTTGATGAAATATTATTGGTTAATAATTATAAAAATATATTATTAGAAAATAATAATACACTTATTGTTAAATAATAAATGTTTTTCTTGATTTATGTAAAAATACTAAAACATCATCTATTATGATACAGAGCGAGTATATAGGATTAGTTTGATAGAGTAGCTTTTAGGTTGCATAGAGAAGCACAATAGTATTGTGTGTTTGACCAGACCTATATTGTGACCTCTCGAACCTAACGCTATATGGACTATGGTCATGTGGAATTGCTCCTACCAGAGAATGTATCTTGTTTTTTTTTTTTTTTTTTTTNGGTGCAAACAGTAGAGAATGTAGCTTGTTAGCTCATGTAATTAAATGCTTCTCGATGTTACAATAAGAATCAGGATGAATACTTTTTGACAAATGGAGCTGCAAGACGTTGCAGAAGAGCACGATATAAATTGCCCCATGACCAAAGCAGAGAAGCTACAACAAAGTTTTATTACAAACTAGAATAACTGTATCCAAAGGTCCCAAGGAGTAAATAATATTTTGACACAAGATACGCAAATGACGTATCTAATATTCCAAGGTCACAAAGGAGGAGTAAATGTGTAGTTAGAGCACGTTCACGAATAAATATTTTGTTTCTTCTAATAAATGTTTCTCAATTGTTATCTTTTGTTTTACAATTTTTATTTTAAAATTCAAATGCAGCATATTTAATTCTTCATGTAAATACAATTTTATATAAGAGAAAGATATTTAGTTGACCTGACATTTATATTGTAAATATTGGATTTGTAAAAAGTATTAAAACAACATTCATAATAAGTAATAACACATAAAGCATATTTTATAGTGAGTCAGAGTTCAGAAATTCTAAACCAGAGTTGAAGAGCTACTTAAGAATCTCGATTTCTAAATTCTTGGTTGATAATTGGAGTTCATATATCTGAATCCAATCTCTGTTCAGTTAAATCACATCGATTAAACTAATGACTAATTAATGAGGAGTTTCATAGTAAAAACATTACATAACAAAAACATCAGAATTAAAGTTAAAATCAGAAAAGTAGTAAAATTAACTGCAAAAGAAGACAAAGCCGGTGAATTAATGATAGAAACATACTCCCTCTGTATCAGAATACTTGATGTTCTAGAATTTTTTCTTGTATCACAAAGGATGATTTTCTGTATACTTTTATCAATTAATACTAAGAAATTACAAATTTCAAAAATCATTAAATGAGAATTTAAAAATTTGATGAAATACTATTAGTTAATAATTATAAAAATATGTTATTATAAATGAAGAATACATTTATTGCTAAACATTAAATGTTTTTCTTAATTCATGTAAAAATTCTAGAACATCAAGTATTATGATACAGAGGGAGTAGAAAAGACTAATGATAGAAATGTCGAACGTTAATAGTAGTACGTAGTAGTAGTAGAGACTAGAGAGTAGGCCAAAGCAACATTATAAAACAAGAGTCTTAAATACCTAAAAAGCACCCATTTAGTTTACGGATTTTTTTCAGAAGCATGGCATCCATTTAGTTTATTTTTGTCTCTTTTTCTTAAATTTTCATTCATTCTATTTTTTTTTATTTTTTTTTAACTCGGGGGTAATCCCAGACTAATACCCTGGGGAAAGGGCAACCCATGGGTAGGCCCTCTTCCGGGTTTTCAAATGGATCGTAAACAAGGATCCATATCCATGTGGGTGACCGAATATTCGTGAGATAGTTCCCTCCAGCAGGGTTCGAACCCGAATTGTGTTTGCAACCAGGGCCCGTCCTTACCATTAGGCCACGAAGATCCGGACTTCATTCATTTTATTTTGCAAAATATTTCTACAAACTGCCGAAAGTGTTTCATTATTTACGCAGTTTAAAGCTTAAACGTTACTAAAAATTCGTTTATAGTTTGTAAATAAATATTATTAAGACTTTTTAAACTGCCTTAAATTATTAAAGAGATTTTAGTTTCTACTCACTACATTCATCTTTTCATAGTGTTTACTGTTATAGCTGTATATCATTTGGTGAAATTTTTATGTATACGATATGTTATATAATAGTAAGTAATAACACATCATTCTATTATATATATAATCCATAGAATAGAATGCTAATATATTCTATTTACCAATATATTATCTAATTCAACAACAAAAAAATCAAAAATTAATCATTAGTGATCATGTGTTTAATAGTGTTCAATAAGGACTAGTAAAAATTCAATAGTGAATATGAGAAATAAAAATCTATTTTCTTTTTTTAGTGCAACATAAAAGACTATATTAGCAATGTTTAAGTTGTGGCTAAAATCATGTATTTTTTTAATTTAGAACTTCATTAAAAATATCGTGTTAGTTATATTTCAACTTAATTATATACTGTATAATACTATAATATAACAAAAAAATGGTTTATGAAAATGTATTAAAATAATACTATACAGTATCATTTATTTCAAGAATTTATGCAATATAATAGTTTCTCTAGTGTTAACTGCCCTAAGCTAAAATAGTTATTACATCAATGAAAAGCCATTCCGTTGAAATGTTTTTCTTAACTGTTTTCTCAATTTCAAAGGCTGCAATGAGCAGTTCCAATTTATTATCCTGCTATGAAGAACAGTATCAGTAATTTTGACCTAACCCCACCTGTCCTCTGTCAATTACTTATAAAAGAACAAAAAAAGTTTAAAAAATTCGAGACTTATTATTATGAACTGTAAAAAGATGGAATTTAATAAGGGGAAAAAGTAAGAGAAATTGACAAAAGATAATAAATAGAGAGTATGGGATTGCTTGGAGTCGTGGCAATGTTATTGTATTGTTGTTGGTTGCACACTGCACAGAGCACAAAGTTTCATAACAGAGGTAATGTTGCATGTGGCCCCTTCCTTCCTAAAGCTCCTTTTCTTAACTCTTTTGTCTCTTCAATTCTTTTTTTTTTCACTTTTTCTAAACAATAAAATTCCATTTTTCAAATTGGATATTCTGAGAAATGACCATTAATGAATGTTAAATCTAATCCACACAACACAAATTGGATATTCTGAGAAATGACCATTAATGAATTTTTCTTACCCAAACTCACAAGATAGCAATAAATGGAATGAGTAAGTCAGCTTTAGAATCCATAAAACTTGGTCAATTTAATAGTGTTAGTGAAAGTTACGTTACGTTTTTTAAGTCTTGTTTATTTTGTCAACCATGAAAAAAAAATACTCCCTCCGTTTTAAAATATAATATGTTTTTAACAAATTTAACCAATCAAAAATAATACTGCATAATAAAAATATTAAACTAATCTAAAAGTTACATAGAAACTTGAAAACATCTTATATTATGAAACAAAAAACTTCTCCAAAACATCATATATTTTGAAACGGAGGAAGTATGTTTTTAAAAATTTTGTAAAGAAAAAAAGTTACCAAATGTAAAAACAAAGTCTAAAGCCACAAAAAAAAACATAAAAAATGGATAAAAATCCTCGAAACATTAAAAGTAAAGACACTAGTACAGAACACTATACAAAAAGAAATTAAAAAACAGTAATTTTTTGTTTAAAAAAGTAAAAGAAAAGTAGTAGAAGAAGAGTAGCTAAACCCAACTCTATTTTTCATTATTAGTTCTCTCACTTATTCACTTACCCTACAAGATTATTTTTAAAAAACAACACTCTCCTCTCCTCAGAGAGACCACACAGACACAGAGTCCCCCATCTCTCTCTCTCTCTTTAACACTCCCCTACAAGTAGACTTTAAGGCAACTTTTGTCTCAGTGTTGAGTAATGTAAAATACCCATCTGGTCATTTACTTAACATACTCTCTCTCCCTTCTCTCTCATTCTCTATTTAGATTACTTAAATCAAACCCATTCATCACTACTTCACTAGTACTACAATGGACTACGTAAGCTGATAAGCTCCTTCCTCTTTCTTTCTTCTTCTTGTGGGTTTTACAAAGTTTTTAACTTTTTGTGTTCTTATTTTGGTTGTTTCAATCATCAGGAATACGGAGGAGGAGAGTACTGCAGGAGAGGGCACGTGCCGGCTTTTGGAAGCTGGGACTGGAACGATGCCGTGCCTTTCACTCAGTGCTTCGAGACTGCGACAACTCAACAGCCAGCTTTTCTTCACTACGCTCCTTACCCTCATCAAGATCGTGATCTTTACCTCGCTGGTGACCTCTACGACAACCACCACCTTGTAGCTGCTCCCGCTGTTATCCTCCTCCCTCGTCGCCGGGTACGTTCTTGATTCTTGATTCAACACTTGTCGCCGTGAGTTTTCTTGATTTAGTCTTATGTTCCCGGAAAATGTTTCTTTTTTAGGCTAAGGTGGGTCAAGAACCGGGGGCGGAGAAGAAAAGAAATGTCTCCAAGGAGCAACACAACTACGAGACGGATGCGCGTGAGTTAAACGCGCCGACTAGCTGTCCAACACCGGTGGTGAAGCGGAGGATGAAGGCACCTAAGCCTGTGGATGAAGACTTGTACAAAGTCTCCCCACAACCTCTCCCAGTCAAATCCAAAAGGGTATTTAAAACCTAATTAATTTTGTTAATTAGTTAGTTTAATCTTTTATTGATACGCTTCGATGATTATTGTTTTATTATAAGGATTGATTTTTTTGGAAAATGTTAAAAATTGAAATTTGCAGAAAAGAGGAGGAGGAGGTGGGTTTGGGTGCATTTCAAGGTGTTTTTTGCCAACACGGGTGCTTTGAAGGAGGAACAAGCGTGATAGACTTCGAGTCAGAAACAACACTTTATTATTATATATTATCAAAAAGACTATGCTTTGTGAAATTATTATGTATGTATTTATTTATGCGTAGGCAAAAAAAAAGAAGAAGATGAATCCTAAAAGATAGTAGAACAATGTAGCTTTTGAGCCATATTGTATTAACTAGATTATAAAAAATATGAGACTTGGATGGGAAAGGAGTTAAAAGCTGTGAGGAGGGGAATGTTGAATAGTAGCTTAGCTTCGTCTACACAAAGTTTGACTTGTGGCAGAGCTACTTACCTCTTTTTTTTTTTTTTTTTTTTTTTTTTTTTTTCCCTTTTTGTGATTTGAAAAAGAGTGGACTATATTAAGAGGTTATGAGAAAGTAGATAACGGGTCCTAAATGATAATTTTTTTTTTTGATATATTAGTAGAAAAAAACTAGTAGAAATCTTAATTCTTATAATGACATTTGGCAAATTTTTCAAAGTTAGCTTTCAATATCTTAATAATCACTGAGTGGATTAACTCAATTTTTAGTTGGTCGAATAATTATAAATGATGTGAAGATATCTATTAGTACTTTGAATTCGCAGGTTAATTAGTAACTAATCATGATTTTTAACATTTATGTATTAGTACTTTATAAACGTGAGTACCAAATAAAAACTATCAAAATGTTGATAATACATTAAAATATATATCTGTTATTTACACAAATTTACCAGAGTATGTGTAATGAATACCAAAATAAAAAGTACTAGATTAAGATCCGTGCTAGAGTACGTGTTAAAATTCATTTTATTTATATTGTAATTTTTATACAAAATATAATTTATGTGATTGTTTTTAAAGTTTTTTTGGATAAAATATTATGCAATAAAATAATATGCTAAATATGTTAACATGAAAAAATACATCTATTTTGTAAGTTTTAACACTGGTTAAATTTTATTTTATACAAAATTTTGTATATTTTATATTTTAAAATAAAATTTTAATATGTTGTATAAGTTTATGTATGTGAAGTTCTTTCAACAATGTATATTCTACATCATGACTTGAATGTCATTATAAGGCATAATTTTGTAATTTTGGTTGTTAAAAAGCAAATTATTATATTATTATATTATGAATAAGTTAATATATTGTTATATTTTTGGTTTTTATATATTTGGTTTCTTGAAATTCTTTCATATTATAGTGACATATTATTGACATTGCTATAACAAATCAATTTTTTAGAGTGTTTATAGTTTCTAACTTTTATATCAAGTTTTAATATTTTAAAAATATTTTAAAATAAATTATTTAAAGTTTATTATATTATATAAAATTATAAAATTCAACAAAAAAATAGGAAATTGAATTTACATATTCAAATTTTAACCTGTTACTCAGTAAAATTAATTTTAACCTGTTACTCAGTAAATTTTTTAATTCAATAGATATTATTTTTAAAGAATAATATTACTAAAGCTTGAATATTTTATAGATTGAACAATTTATATTTATTTTTAAAAATTCAACTTATGGTATATCCAGAAATAAAAATATTTTTTAATTATAATAAATAATATGATAATTTATTTGTTTCATAAACAGACTCATATATAAAATGAGAGATGAAGTATAATGATAATTAACAAATTCATATATTAAGTTAGATATCAAAAGATTTTATTTGATCAATAACTTATTAAATGAAATTAATATGGTAAGTTAAATGATATCAAATGATTCTTTGAAATATTTCCTTTAAGATTTTCGGAAACAATGTGCTCTAGTAATAAAATCTTCCTAAAATAAATTAAGGTTGCACCCACTATTTAACTTAAAACCAATTAAACTATCAATTAATCTATAATCTATTTGTAACCAACTTATTAAAATTATATAGTTTACAAAACAATGTTGTGTACTTACGTTTTATTATAAATGGGACTAGTAACGATTATAGTTAGCTGAGTTCTAACTTCTAAGCTATGTGTGGGATTTAATAAATAAATAATTTGTCAAGCTTTGGAAGCTGGCTAGGCCCTGTTTTTTTTTTATAAATGACTTGGTTTAGCAAGAAGCTAAGGTTGTTTTATTTATTTATTTGTGCCTTTGCTAACTTGCTTGTATTTGATTTACTAAAGTACGTAATTTCTTCCAAGTTTCATTTTGTAATAATCCGATCACAAAATCAGTTGTGAATTCAAAATGTTGGTAGGTTACTTTCATATGTGTTCCTATTGTTATACGGAGAAGTGAGAAGTGTATATAAATGAAATTAATATTTTGATAACAACAATTATGCTTTCAAGATAGAGAAAAACTTATATTGCATGGGATGATAACATGCTTTTCAAGATAGAGAAGAACTTATATAGCATAATTTTTTGTGGATTTCTTTTTAAACAAACTAAGATTTCGTTCGACTTTAAATCAGAGTCATCTTTGCTAGAGTATGATACATAAGGCTAATTAGAGCCAAGCACAAAAAATTATACGACATACATCAGTGTTAAGGAATAGAGAACGGAAAAACAACAACCATTGTTCAAACAAAAACATAGAGATAAATGAGAGCTCACAAGCTTAACCAGAAAAGAATAAAAACCTTGTGTACCATAGAGGGAAGCACCAAAAGAAAGTCCGAGTTAAATACAGATAAAATAAAATCTTTTTTTTTGCTTTCATAAAGACTTTCAAAGAGTATTTTTAGTTGAATTGTTTAATTTATCGTATATTAGTACATTTTGATTTTTTAAAAAGTTTAAAGTACCGCAATTGATATATATATATATATATATATAATTGATAAAAAGTTATATATTATTAAAAATAACAAATATGTGTTATATTATAGAACGAATTATATGGTGGAATGAGTTTCAATACAAGTTAAATTTTTATTTACTATTTTTTAACATCACTAATAATTAAATATGTCAAATCAAACGAATTTAATTAAAATTAGGTGAAACAAAAATTATCAATACACAGTATACCACACATGTTAGATCCTATTTTACTATTTGCATTGATTCACAAATATTCAGAGTATTATTTTGAAGTTTGGACAAACAAAGGACATCCAATTATTTTCCAACAAATAGCTTTTTCTATCAAACCCAAATATACGAAATCACTTATATATCCTGTTGATATCTCTAACCCAGCTCATATATATATATATATATATATATATTTTTTCCACAAAACCCAGCTCATATACGGTGAAGTGAATGATTGATGACCTCCTTCGCTCTTTTTCATTTAAATTTTCACTGCTGACACTTTTATAACATAAAACAACGTTGTCGAAATCTTCTCCTCCATCTTGCTTTTTGGAATTTATGGATTGGATGGATCTTGTGGAATATGGAGTATCATATATGCTTTATTTAACCATAATTTCATTCATTTTCGTGGAGAGAGATAATTTTTTTCTTCGGCTATAAATCATTATACTCTCTTTTTTTTTTGTATTTTTTTCCACAGTATTTTTAAACCTTTTCTATAGCAAACTTTTCATAAAAGTAGGTTTTTCGTTTTTTTTTTCTTTCAAATTGAGTTTCAATCGTTGACAAAAAAACAATTCAGTTTATATAACCAAAAGCTTAATTTAACGTTAACGTATCACATAAATGTTGGGCGTGACTCTTAAGTAAATTATGAAAGTCTTGCCTTTCTTCTTATTAGGTTCCAACTTCCAACTTACAACTATTACAAATTAAGTTATATAATTCTTTTAATTAATTTTCTAATCAAATTATTTCGTCTTTCTATTATCTTTTGGATAATTAAATGGAAAGAAAAGAAAAAGAAGATACACGTTCAAATAAAGGGGGAAAAGTGGGTAATTTAAGAAAGAAAAGAAGACAAAGGTGGGGGAATTATGGCAATCAAATGTCATTAAAGGAAAGAGAGCCACGCTTTAAAATTAGGGAAAGAGAATGGTAGCACTCTAAAGCACATTTAAAGCAACTATAGATTTATCAAATTAGCTTCTACTTTTTTACTTTGTCGCGGAATGGTTGTTTCTTTATATTTTTAGTTTACAGTCTATAGAGAATTTTTTTTAGGATGAAAATAGTTGAATAAATAGAACATTGAAATGTTGCATATAAAAAATAAAAATAGAACAATTGAAATAGGTTGAATAAAAATATTTCCACAACTTACTATTTGCGATGAAGTTTAATCTTTATGCCACTACAAGTTTGAAAAGTTGTAGAAATTATAAAGCAAAAGATTAATCTTTTGTTTTGTAATTGGATAAGTAGAATAATAGTACTACTACTTATTCTTCTATTTATTTTGTTTTATTTTAACTATTTTCTTGTAAGTGTTTATTCTTGTTGGGGATAGGGCAAATGCTATTTATTATAGAACCTCAATTTAGTACGTTACGTCGTTGTATAATGAATATTAAAGTCGAAATTTGTATTCTCATAAGGTGTTTAATTTTAATCTGATTGAATGTGTTTAGACATGTGGTCTAACGAATCGAAGACAAAAAGTAGTTGGTGATTATACAAACGCATACGTTCACATCATCATGAGTTATGGCCATGCAAAAGTAATCTAAATCAATCCTTTTGTTTTTCGTTCTTTTTTGCTCCTTCGTGTTATTTTATCACCATCACAAAAAAATTAATCAATGTATATCATAGAATGATAGAAGTGATCGACCAATACATATCTTATAAATTTAGCTTCAATTGTCCTTTTCACACTTTCTCAAAAAGTTGAATAACTCACATTTCATTAATTTTCTGTCTAAATATAGCATGTGTCTGGATCGTTAAAAACCAACGTAAAGTTTAAAAACCCTGGAAAACTATTTTCTTGTTAAATTTATATGGCATGTTTTAAACATCTTCATATATACTTTTTTTTTTAAAATTAATTTTAATATATAGTACTTGTGTTTTAGTATATATAATTAATTATAGTATCTTCATATATACTTGTGTTTTAACCATTTTATATCGTAATACAATTTTCAAGAGAGGAGGCGAGGCCAATTAAGAGTTTGGACTTGGCAATTTCTTCGTATTTGTGTCTTCTCCATTTCCAAAGTCTTGAAAAATGGAAGCAGATGGAAGAAAAAGAATTAAATAAGTCATTTTGACCGTTTTCATTATGTTCTCTATATAATCCACTTTCGTTTTGCAACGACAAATATACTATCCTATTGATATGGCAACTCCAAATAACAAAGAGCATTTCTCGGGTGGACTTGCAAAGGTTTTGGCAGAACAATGGCAAGTTGACGTACGGCTCAAGGCAGTTAATAGTGATGATGAGGGTTCAGCTATCTCTGCCCACAAACTTATTCTGGTCTCTTCTTTTCATGCTTCCTTCTCTCTGTTTTGATATCATCATCTAATTCAATTCAAGAATCAACTCTAATCTCTCGAAATGCTTTTGTTTTTGGGGTGTTGACGTGTTGTTAATGAAGTTTTATCTTTTATGTATGTTTGGAAATTGAATAGGCATCAAGATCTGAGGTTTTTAAGAAGATGCTGGAATCAGACGAGCTTAAGACTTCAGCTAAGCAGGTGGAAACAATCACTCTCTCAGATATGAAACAAGAAGAGTTGGAAGCTTTTGTTGAGTTTATATACAGTGATGGCTCTATGCTTTCTGAGAAAGTGAAGAAACATGCTCGGTCACTCTATCTTGCGGCTGATAAATATGAGATTCCGCATCTACGAGACCTATGCAGAACCCAGCTTATATTTGTCTGAGTTTGTCGAATTCTCTTGACCTCCTTGAGCTCGCTCAAATCCCTTTTGACAAAGTACTTAACGATGCAGCCTTTAGCTATATCATAACGAACATAAGTACGATTGCTATCTCTGATGAGTTCAAGTTGTTCGTCGCTAGTAACCCAAATCTTGCCGTGGAGATAATGAAGGCTTCTCTTAGTAAGTCAAGATGTTATTCATGTGGTTACAACAATGCTCAATATAAGACTAGAAGCAACTGTTATAGTTGTGGTTGCTACCTTCGTTGAATCACCACACTGTATTCCTGTGGTAACCCTTTTTCCCCCATTTTCATGGGGTTTTGATTTCTATGTATCTCCAAAACATAACAAATCGCATATTAAAATAATTGGATTTCAGATCTATTTTTACCAAAAATTATCTCTTTTCTATGCATGCGAAAACATTTTTTTGTTGTTGTTGTTGAGAAAATAGATCGATTGTTAATGTGTATATTGTTCACCTTAATGGTATTAAATTATTGGTACCGGCGCTCTTAGACTAGTATGCGTTTACTGGAGTAGAATGTGTTGTCGTTGATTGCTTCGTACGTACGTAATTCCTATAGAGAGATTTGGTTTCTATCAAAAAAAAACAGAAGTGAGACCTGGTGATTGGTATGTTGTACACTTGTTCTACCTTATTGGTCCTTGACGTTCGTCGTTTTTTTTTTTTTACATTCGTCGTTAATGATGAAGATTCTCTCTGTATAGGACAAATGCGAAAACGTGTCACTCTCTTGTTGGTTGCCTACTAGACATGAAAGAAAGTCTCACCATTAACCTCGAAACCTTATTGATGTACAAATGTTGTCTAATCAGAAAATTAAAGGTCCTAATTGGCACAAGACTTTTAAGACTTAAAATAAAATAAAAGACTTGACAGCCAATAATTTGCCAATCAGATTTTTATGACTTTTTTTTTTTAGAGTCTTGTAAGCCATTTTTTTTTCTCTTCGTTATTTTCTCAGATTTTTTAAAGCCTCAAATTCAGGCTTTAAAATGGCTTTAAAATTAAAAAAATATAAAAACTTTATTTTTTTCCCTTCCTTTATATTTAAAACTTCTCCACAAGTTTATATATATATTTTACATATTTTATTTTTATAAATTAATTATTCTTATTTTTTTCTCTTTCTTTTAAGATCCATTTCAATAATAATTATTTTTATTTTCATTATCATCATTAATATCATCATTTCAATATATTTTAATAATAAAAGTAACAACTATAGCTTTAAAAGTATTTGTTACCAATCAAATTTTAACAGTTAAAGTTTCTACAGTTAAAGCATCTACAACCAAATTCTCTACAGCTAAAATTTTAAAGTTAAAGTCTTTACAGCCATAAGTAACAGCCGTTACCAATCAGGGCCAAAGTCTCTAGGCAAACGGTCGAAGTTCTCTTTATTAACAAGACTCGGCCAAATACAAGATTTTGAGTTAAAGGCTCGTCGACGAGCTACAATGTCTCGACAAGGCCAAGACGAATGTAAGCTAATACGAGCTAGTAGAGAGACGCTCGACAGGGATGACTCATTGACTTGCAAAGTGTCATTTTCCTTTCTGGCAGCGTTCTCACTCTTTCTTTACTACTTTTGATAAAATATTTTTTCTATTTTCTCAAGTGTCATATCTCATATTTATAAACAAATGTCAAATCGTTAAATGACCAAAATGCCCTCATTGTTTCTGAAGGCGCCGTCTGCTCGTTGGGTCTTATTCTTGGGCCTTGTGTCGGACCTAGAAAGATTGTGGACGGGCTTTTATGAAGTGTATGTCCACCCTTAACAAACTTTACTATTTTTTATGCAACTTGGTTATCCCCTATATAATATTCCCTTCTGTCCCTCAAATATTGATGTTTGAGGGATTTCATACAAATTAAGAAACAATGATTATTGATTTTAAATACAATATTATTTTTTTACAAAAAGATATTATATATATATATAAACCAATGACTATTGAGATTTTTAAAATTTTTTAATGATCACTTCTTGAAGTTTACAAAAATTTAATATTAATTAACTAAAAATGGTAAAACATCAATTTTTATGGGACAAAAAGAAATCACATAACATCAATCTTTGAGAGACAGAGGGAATAAAACGGAAGTACACAACTTTTTTTATAGATTATATAATTTTGATAAATTGGTTTTAAAATAAGTTATAAATTAAATATAGGTTAGTTATAAAAAAAAATTATAGATTAGTTGGTCAATCTGTACGCTATATGAATATACTTAAAAATATCCCAAAGAATCCTCTTAAAGAGAATATTCTAATTTATACAATTTCTAAAATAAAATCTTTAGTATTTCATGTATTGTTACAAAATATATACTGTTAAGCATAAAAATATACTTCTAGGCGTAAAAAGGAATAAAATCTTGGCAATTTAGCACACTTAATCGTGATTTCCAAGATCTTATTGTGCAGTTGAAAATAAAATCTTACTTAAACACGGGTCATATTAAAAAATTTTCACCAAACATGTTCAAAAATTAAAATAAAAACAAACAACAAACATAGTCATTTCTCATACATAAAATTACAAAATTAACAATATAAAACTTACAAAATAGATGTTTTTTTTTCAAGCCATCATATTTAGCATATGGTTTTATTGCATAATATTTTATCTAATTTTTTAAATAAATAATCATATAAATTATATTTTATTCTAAAATTATAATATAAAAGAATTTCCACCCGTGCTCTAGCACGAATCCTAATATAGTCTATTAAATAAATGAGAAAGCTCGGTGGACTGTACAATAGACAAGCAAGTACTAGCGGTGTATCTTGCTTTAGATCTTCTTGTGAATGCAAAGAGAACTGTACTCTTCTATGCAACACAAACAAAAGAATTTTCCTAGACGAAGTAAAGCTTAATCAATCTACAAGTGAGTGCATATGTTTAGAAGTGAATTCAATGTCTGCTTAAAGCTTCATGACAAGCATTCATCGTAGTAGTCACATATATGGACATTTTGCTAAACATATTCAGAACAATAAAGGAGAATACCCGCTAGTATTTAAAACATCAATTTGTAATCTAACAATAGTTTGATCACAGCTTTGTACTCCTATGTTTCACAGTATAAGATGTTTTAGAGATTTTGTTTTGTTTTATAATATAAGATTGTTTTCCATTTTCTAGATAAGTTTTAGATTAATTTTGTATTTATTATTATTTTTTTATTCGGTTTTGTTTGTGATTGATTAAACTTTTTTAAAAATAATGATTCGGGTGCTTTTATATAAAATATCTCATACTCCCTCTGTTTCACAAAGAGTGTCATTTTGACCAACTACACACAAATTAAGAAAAAATTGAATTTTACATATATGCCCCTATTTAATGAGTAATTTATAATTGAAATTCAATAAGAAAAGCTTTGGATTAAGGGTAAATTAGAAAATTTGATGTTAAAAATCACATTGGAAATACAAAATGACAGTCTTTGTGAAACAAAGAAAAACTCTCAAAATGACACTCTTTGTGCAAATTTTACATATATGCCCCTATTTAATGAGTAATTTATAATTGAAATTCAATAAGAAAAGCTTTGGATTAAGGGTAAATTAGAAAATTTGATGTTAAAAATCACATTGGAAATACAAAATGACAGTCTTTGTGAAACAAAGAAAAACTCTCAAAATGACACTCTTTGTGAAACAGAGGGAGTAATAATTTGAATAAGAGGGGAGTACTATTTCCAAGATAAATAAAAAGTTATCTTCGTATCATCAAAAATTTATGGCATGCGACTTCGGTTAACCAAACCAAACTGAGATGAGCCGGCTTTTACAGTTCTTCTTTAACCGAAATATTTCTAGTTAGTTACCAAAATTAACCGAAATGAAATGGTTTAGTTTGGTTTGTTTCGGTTCTTGGTTAAATCAATTGATTAAAATTGATTAAATTGTATATTTTTGATTAAGTGGGTAAGTCAGTTCGGTTTAATTTGGATATTAGTGAAAACCGATCTAATTTTGGTAGAGTCCGGTTAATTTAAAAAAATTACAGAAAAAAACTGATCGGGTTTACCCAAACCAAATCAAAATTCTCATGTAACCAAAGCTAAATTGAAAATGTGCTGTTCGGCTCAGCTGAGAAAATCGGAACCAAACCAAAACCAAAATTCTCGGTACGGCAAGATTGAAGTATTTTGTGGTTCGGTTCAAAACCACGGCCCTAGTCAAAATCGTGATTTAGGTCATCATGCTGCATTCACTTGCCATGTAAAAGTTTTGTAGGGGGAGGAGTTTTGGTGTTTTGATTTGTTTGTTTGTTGTTTACATGAAAGAACAACAAAAAATAAATAAAGGAGACATCACCTATTATTCACTAATGAAAAAGCAAATGTTTGTTTTTTTTTTTTCATATGACTTTCAAAATTGAATTAAGAGGCAACAAACAACTGTGAATTTCAAAATTCCATTCAGGGGCAAATTCGTATAATTTCCCTCAACCACCAGCGCTGAAGAAAAAGGCGATCGGTGATGAGCAGCGCGAGACTGTGCTCTCTCGTGGCGGAGTTAGGTTACGAAGGCGCCGGAAAATTAGATCCCGACAGCTTCGAATGGCCGTTTCAGTATGACGATGCTCGACCTATCCTCGACTGGATCTGTTCCTCTCTTCGCCCTTCCAATGTCCTCTCTCTCGCCGAACTATCACTGTATGTTTTTTTTTTTTCTTTTTTCGCTACCATTCTCAGATTCAAATCGAATCTCTCACTTTGGTTTCCGGATTAGGTTGAATTTTGTTTTGGTTTTGGTGAAATGGGTATGTATTCCATTTTGGTGAAGCTTGAATTATCGCAATTAGGCTAATCATTGTGGTTATACTTTCGACTGTTGTTGTTAGCTAAGCTTATTTTCTCACTATTCAATGCCTTGCTGCATTTTAGTTTTACCGGAACTTATTAGCAAAGATTCAGATGCATTTCTTTGCCGTTAAAGTCCATGTGCTTCTCTCTATGTAGTTANCGAATGTCTCACTTCTCAATGTTGTTAGGTTTCCGGATTAGGTTGAATTTGTTTTGGTTTTGGTGAAATGGGTATATATTCCATTTTGGGTGAAGCTTGAATTATCGCAATTAGGCTAATCATTGGGGTTATACTTTCGAATTGTTGTTGATAGCTAAGCTTATTTTCTCACTATTCAATGTCTTGCTGCATTTTAGGTTTACCGGAACTTATTCAGATACATTTCTTTGCCGTTAAAGTCCATGTGCTTCTCTCTATGTAGTTATTTCATATATCAGTGGTTAATTGGTTGTTTTTCTTGTTTCTGTATCCAGATATGAGCAATTTCAAAGAGATGGGAAGCTCTTACAGGTAACTCCTTGTGTCATTCTTCTATCCTCGGCTTTTTAAGAGTTTCTTGCGCTGTTAATTCCCCTGCCTTCTTACTATGCATTTTTTTTGCATGGATTCAGGGCGAGGATCTGGACCAGGCTTATGATAGCATATCAGCATTTTCTTCCAGGAGAAATAATCAGGAGGCGGTTTTTGGAGCAGAAGAAAGTATTCAAGAAGTAAGGTTAGACCTTCATATCCTATATGCGATTCTGTACTTTCTGTTCCATGCCCTCTATTATAATGCTCTTGATTTAATTTTGCCAAGGACTTAGTTTCACATCACTTGAAACAAGTACAACTGTCCAGGTTTCTTAGTGTGGGATATCATGTGTGCACTAAGTTTATTGACCTATGGTGCATGGTGGGTTAATTTTGTTGACTACTTCGGTTTTATGTCACTTATCTCCTTAGGTCATCAGGCATTTGCATTAGTAATTATAAGTTTCTTTGTGGTGTTTTTATATAAATGTATTTTGTTATTCCCTGTGAGAAATGTCCAGGGACTTTATTTCTCATCACTTGGATTTTCATGTATGACATTCAGGTTCTTATTGAGTATGTTCTCACAGGTGTTCATAACTAGATTTTGTTGATGTAGTTGTAGATACAAATAATTAGATCAGCACCACTGACAGATTCTTTTTAACTGACAGAGATGCAACTCTGGCGCATAAGGCTGAAGCCTTAGAGTTGCAGAGACAGCTAAGGCGGTTACAGACTCAATATGATTTGCTCACTGGCCAATCTTCAGCTCTGATCCAGGGGAGACGTGCTCGAGTTGCTGCAACTTCTGCTGTCACTGGACAGATAACAACAATAGAAGACAGCTTATCTGCTAGAAATTTGCAGGTTTGATACATGTCCTCAGACAATTGTTAAGTGGAATGTGGAATTCTTTTGGTCATTTATAAGTTTGTGATTTTTACTTTTGATATTTTCCTTTAAGATGAATGGAGTTCTAGGAAGACTGGCTTCCACTTCTCAAGAGCTGGCACATTATCATTCCGGCGAAGGTTTCCTTCTTATACCTTCTCTTTTGGTTTCACTTTTCCATACCTGGTGAACTACTGTAAATCTTCTTTGAAGCTGAATTTTGTAATTGGCTTTAATGCACTATACTTTTAAATTAGTTGCATAAGGTAGTTGCGAATCTGGTAGTTATTTGAAAGATCAATTAGTTAGATTGGTTTCTCTTTGTAGCTAAGATTTCGTTTTTGGTATTTTTCTATTAGTTATCTGTTTTAAGAGTTTCATGGAGGCAGTAAGTTGTATTTTCTGTAGACGAAGAAGGGGGCTTTGACAGCTATGTCGTTAAATTTTCATCAACTCGTTTAGCCAACTTAATTGGCTGTTTTCATATGTGCAGAGGATGGAATTTACTTAGCATACTCGGATTTTCAGGCCTACTTGGCTGGAGATTCAGCCTGCACAAAGGAGCTAAATCAGTGGTTTGCAAAGCAACTAGACACAGTAAGTGGATGTCATTGCTGATGATTTCAGCTTCTCTTTATCATATAGAAAATTCAAGCTAGTTGGGATCCTATCCATAGTATGGTTTGACAATTTCTGAGAATGTAGAAAGTATAATGTTATTCAGCTTAATGTGAATATTTCTGCTATCATGTCAGGGGCCATACCGTTTAGTTGCGGAGGAAGGAAAATCAAAATGCTCATGGGTTAGTCTTGATGATACATCAAACATGTTGCGAGGTAACTTTACTACAGTGTGATTTGTGTTTTTTCAGATGTACATTTGCGTTGCCTGAAAATTATGTAACTTCTGTAGAATATATCTCCTCCGTTTTTTTATTGTGCATGATTCTTACTTGTTCGAAACTATTGTCCATCTTTAACTTATCTATTTACAATGCAGCAGATTTGGAAAAGTCACAGCATCAACGTGTAGCTGAACTGCAACGACTTCGATCTATGTATGTTTTATGTGGTACTACGGCAATATAACTTTCATCTTTCACCTTGACCATCACCCTAGATTTGAATCAAGTCTTTTAGTTCAGAAAATTGTATATGTACAAGGGTCTCTCTTGCTACTTGGCCAGACTTCAAAAATACTGGAGACCACTTAGTGGCATAGAAAATTATGGTATTTTCGCGCATACAAGTTTTCTCACTCTCCTAGGAATTTTTTTTTGTTATTCACAGCTTTGGAACAAGTGAGAGACAATGGATTGAAGCCCAGGTCGAGAATGCTAAGCAACAAGCTATCCTCTTGACACTCAAATCTCAAGTAACATCAGTTGAAGCTCATATTCATTTTGATCTGCATTCTCTAAGGTATAAGAACATGATAATTGAAGCAAGACTTTGACGTTTTCATACTGTATTCCGGTGATCATTTTCATACCTGTGCAGGAGAAAACATGCAGATCTAGTTGAAGAAATCTCAACCCTTTATCAGAAAGAAGAAAAACTTTTATCTGAGGTTTGTTTTATATACTCAATTCTTGACATTTCAAGTATCCTCTTTCCTAAACTATTACAAGTTGGTACTTCTTTGAATTACATACTTGCTTAATATGTTCTTCTTTTCAGACGATTCCTGAACTATGTTGGGAGCTTGCTCAACTCCAGGACACCTATATCTTGCAAGGTATTCAGCATTTACACTTTGCTTATTACTTGTTGCTCTTCGACAATATTGGGCTTTCATATGATTTTCATCATAACCTTCTAGGTGATTACGATCTAAAGGTCATGCGTCAAGAGCTGTATATTAGTAAACAGAAAGTGGTATGTTGGCCTTCAGTTTTATTTGTTTTTTGTTTTTTTGATTTGATATCTTCAAGATATGTTGGACACAGTACTGCGTGTTTTCCGTGTTTGAGATATCAAGATCTACTTGTCAATCTGTCTTTCATTTCGGAAAATTTTGTTGCAGTTCATCAATCATCTTGTTAATCAGCTAGCAAGACACCAGTTCTTGAAATTAGCATGCCAGCTAGAAAAGAAAAACATGCTTGGAGCATTCTCTCTGCTAAAAGTAATTGAATCCGAACTTCAGGGTTACCTCTCCGCCACAAGAAGCCGTGTGGTATGGTCATAGTCATAGTTTCAGTGTACTCTTTCCTGCAAGTTTCAGATAATGAAACTAATTAATCTTTACACTATATATACAGGGGCGGTGTTCAGCACTGATTCAAGCTGCATCCGATGTGCAAGAACAAGGAGCAGTAGATGATCGTGACAGCTTTTTACATGGAGTTAGAGATCTCTTGAGCATTCACTCAAGTAGTCAACTCTGTTGTTTTACACAAATTGTTCCCTTTTGTCTGGTATTATCCAAACCTAATTTAGGCTGACAACCTTCATTCTTCCTGTTATAGATGCCCAGACCGGGCTTTCAAGTTATGTCTCTGCTCCAGCCATCATTCAGCAGATAGTTGCTCTTCAGTCGGATTTGTCGTCTCTTCAGTCTGACCTCGATAATTCCCTTCCAGATGACAGAAATAGATGCATTAACGAACTGTAAGTGCAAAATCCTCATAACATTCCTTATTCTCTCGTACACAGAAACACGCAGTAACTACTCAAATTTGTAACTGAGGATTATTTTCTCATTCCTCATTCCTCATTCCTCATTCCTCATTCCTCATATATCACTATTGTCTTTCCTCTGTTTTTCAGGTGTACCCACATTCAGAACCTGCAGCAACTACTCTTTGCGTCTTCAACTACGGCACAGCCTATATTGACACCATGGGTAAAATAATTCTCAGTTACAAATTTGAGTAGTTAATCTAAACCAATACATGGAAGTTTAAGTCATGTTGTTTCCTTCATGTAACATTAGCCGCTGATGAAAGAACTTGACGAAATGGGGAAAATCAACTCCAAACTCTCTACAGCAGTGGAAGAGGTCACGCTCGAGCACCGCAATAAAAGAGAGGCGAGTCTTAATCTGTTAATTTTATTTCCGCTCGCACAAATGGATATGTATTAGAGTGAAATAGAAAATTTGAATATACTGTAATTGCTGCAGATCGTGAAGCATCACGCAAAGGACGTGGAACTCCAAAGGCGGGTATTTGTGGACTTTTTCTGCAACCCAGAGCGGTTGAGAAGCCAAGTGAGGGAACTCAACGCACTCGTTCGTGCTCGCCAATCCTCATCGTAGGTCCTCACCATAAGTACATAGCACAAGTGACCTCTCTTAGTTTTTTCCTTTCCAAGTTTGTCATTACACTTCCTTTGTAATTGTATACAGAAGGGCCTTTATCTAGTGGTTGATTGATTTTACTTACTGCTCATCTTCTTAATTTTGCACCCATTCTTCTATTTGATTATTTGGGGTTACTTGATCTTTCTTCTTTCGTTTTAAAGTATTTTCAGTTCATGTTACAGTTGTATAACTCTCTTTCGCCTCTTGTTTCTTTGTTTTGGTCTTAATTCATTCTCAAAAAGATAGATCTCCCATCTCGTGCATCTCCCCGTCGACGATCCACCATTCCGATTTCTCTTCTTTCTTCTTGAGTGACGACGGTAGAGAAGGGGATTTTGTTCCGCCGTCTGGCTGACCTACCTCCGTTCTCATGAACCGGAGCAAGGAAGCCCCGTTTTGAAGCGAACCGAGTCGTCTCCTTGTGACGGAGGAGAGCATAGCTGATGAGCGTCACAGAGCTAACCTATTTGGGTATTATGATTGTACCAAACCGGTTTAGATTTATACCATATCGAATTTGGTTTGCGTTTTTTTTTTAAAAATCTTTTTTCTTGCCTTTGATTCGGTTTGATTTGTAAAAGTAAAACACAAGAAATAACGAAATAGCTAAAGCCAACATATATATAGTGATAGAGCAGAACACAGTCATAGATTAGCTAGCCAATAACGAGCAATACATGTATATATGTCCTCTCACTCTAGGTTAGCTAATAAATCGTACGAGTTCTGCATGAAACTTGTAGATGGAGCAAGTTTGCATATGCCTAATTGTTTTCCTGATGATGCACGACGACCTTGTTGTTGTGGTTTTGATGGCCTTTTCTCAATGATGTTTAGCCTTGACTTGAGTGGCTCTGCATTGTTAGCATTAAGATCTTCCACATGGTCTACAAAAGCGTGAACAAGACTACCATACTCAAAACCTTGGATTCGGATACCTTGGATTCGGACAATCTTAACAGTGTTCCTTTCAGGATTGAAGTATAAAACTCTGATTGGTTCACTATCATCCGAAGAAACAATTTCACCTGTACTCGTCACTCCAATGACGCAATCAAATTTCGCACCGCCGAGATCACCATCACCAAAAGTATAGACATGATTCGACCATTCATGTTTTTTGACATCCTCTAGAATCCACACACACAATTGGACATTGGTTATTCCACCGTTGGCTTCATACAACCAATAAATACCACCTAATTTACCCTTATAGTTTACCAATGTAACACGAGCTTGATGATTAAAGCAGCTTGCATCAACAAACTTGAATTTCTCAGACCTAACATCAAAGCAAACTACAACAAAATCTGTTTCTTCCAATCGTTTAGCTAAGTAATACAAAACCCCATTGATGCATATCCCTTTATTAATAGGAAGAAGCTCTAACTCTAAGGGACATGAGATCTCCCTCCAACTCATTTTTCCAGTCCCTAATGTCAGAATATAATGAACCGTTTCAAAACAAAATCTATGTGGGATGGTACTATGAGGTCTACTGAACTCAACCAAATGCAAAACCTTGAATCGCTTGTCAATCGGATCAAACCCTAGAAAAGAATCTCGAGCTGAGTCCCGTTGTTTTCGTTTTAGGTAAAAACACACGTTGTCCTGTGTCAGGGTTACATATCACACACTGAGCATCCCCGCTCTTGTTTTCCAAGCTCGGCACATTAGGAAAACATAACAAACCAGAGGTATAGCTACACGTACAGTCGTCTCTGAACATGGACTTACCAGGGAAGTCCACATGACAATCGGTGGCGGCTACTTCAAGAGATGAAGTGTCATCATCATATGGATTCTGAGGCGACGAGAAGAAGCGCCATTCACTGGGTTGTTTGATGGCGAATAAGAGACGTGGACGAGCCCATGATCTGGTCAAGAACAGTTCGGTGAAAGATGGACTCCTAAGCATGGACCCCCATAGTTTCGACACGCAGAGAAACCTAGATATGGACTTTGCAGGCAACCTTGAGAATATCTCGTTAAAGAGATCAGTCGGAATGGAATCAAAAGTTTCTCCGGTACTCATGATCGTTGTTTTGTACGTGCTGATCATAGGAAGGAGATTGAGATACAATAGGGTATGCCTCTATATAAAATAAGTTCTTAGGGTTAAGTTTTATAACTTTTTAATATGTCTTTTTCGTTTAATATTGGTTGTACTAACTAGTAACTAAAATGACAATTTTCTTGTCTTTCAGCAAGATATTTAGTTTTATATTTACTAAAACTTTCTATTTATTTTATGTATAATTTCTATAAAAAAAAATTACTTTCTCTTCAATAGTCTAAATAAAAAACTATAATTCAAACAAACATAGAAATTAATTTTAAATTAACACAACAAGTTTATTTTATGTCTTTATGGTGATAAATCCATGTCTATTCATAATTTATAATATTAATCAAAAGAAAAAAAATTGATCAATTAGGTGGGGCTGGGGAGATTAGATGGAATATGATATAATCTTATCATTCCGATGTTGACACATGTTAATTCTAAATTTACTAAAAATAAAATAGAAAAATTCAAAACCTACCGTAAAAGGTTTTATATAAAAGCAAAATAGAGAAAAAAATAATAATTTTATTTAAAATATTTTAAAGAAAAAAACCTTTCTAAACTTCCAAATGTAAAACAAAAGTTTTGTTTTTAACAGTTTAAAAATATTAACAAGCAATTACAAGAAAATTATAAAATCTAAACAGCTTCAAAATTTAGAAAAGATCATTATAAAAAATTATATATATATATATATATATATCATAAAATTCGAAATTATAATATTGTTTGCGTATTTTAATTTTAATTGCTAATTTTACAAGAAAAAGGATTATTTTTTATATAAGATAAAAAAATATGATTGTGAAAATTATACAATTAATTACTGTTTCTAAAACAATGTAAATACTCACCTTTACATAAGGAAAGAGATCGTTGAAGTAAAAAGAAATAAAATAAAAATAGATCGTCTCATATTTTTTTCACCAATCAAATAATTTATTTTAAAAGACTGTTATTGTAATATATATATATATATATAAGATAGGAGTATGTAAAATTAATATATGCGTTTTTGTAACTATAAAAATGTTAAACTGAATAGACATATAGTAGGTTATTTAATGTCTTCATAAAGACAATTTGTTGGTAGTAGTAAAGACTAAAGAGTATATTTTAACGGTAAAATATATTTGTATGTACAAATACATTTTTAGTGGTAATGTAGATAGTAGATTTGTAAATGGATAGTCATTAGTGCATTATAGCAAAAAAAAACAACTATTTTCTATAACTAAAAGTTTATCTCTTTACTTTTATACATAGTTTTTACTTAAAAAAGAATTAAATATATATTTTTTGTTAAATTTAATTTTGTTTTAATAACTTTTAACTCATCTATAACTATTTTCTTTAACTAAAAGTGTATCTATTTACTTTTTTTTTTCAACCAAACAATAAATTAGAAGGAAATTCCTCGGTTAGTTGCCTAAACTAGAGGGAAGGGGTTTACAAAAGAAACTTCAGAGATAAGAGAGCGCGAAACACGGGCAAGATAATCCACCTTCGTATTTGACACACGTGGGATCCAAGAGATGGAGAATAGTGGGAAGGAATCTAGCAAGTTAAACTCATCAAGCAGGTTGGAGAGGATGGTAAATATTTAGGAGACTGCACCATAGTGAGTAACTCAACACAATCAGTCTCGAAATGTTGATAAGCGATTCCTGCAGCATGTATCCGCTCCATGGTCCACAACAACGCTTCTAACTCCGAATGCAGGGGGAGGAGGTCTGTCTTAGACACTTGGCCTCCAACAACATGGTTCGCTCCTCACCAACGCAACACCACCAGCCCAATCCTGAATGCACATTGGTTGTTTTCTAAGAACCATCAATCTGACAACGAGGTGAAGAAACCTGGACATCCGAAGACGAAGATGGAGCTGACATGACCGCTATAAAAGCGAGCGCTTTTTCCCAGTCTAACTTATCGCCCGAAGCCTGAGCAGTTATATCATTCGCCTTGATCTCTAAACCTCGATTTTTTTTTATAGCCTTCCAGATTGCCCATGAAATCCATGGTAATTGAAGAAGTTGATTAGGATCACCCTGTTGAGAGGCATCCCTACAGAAAACAAAATCCAAATTCGAGTACACCGACTCATAATGGGAAAATCCTCTGACAAGACCGGAGTCAGAGATAAATCCTAAACTTCACATGAGCGAGAGTATTCAAAGAAAATGTGATTAATAGTCTCAATCACTTAGTCACACTTTTTACAACAAATATCATATTGGACACTTCGGTGTATTTATTTACTTTTATAGATAATTTTTACTTACTAACAATATTTATTTTATTTTATAAACTCTAAACTCGCACATCGGGTGATTCCTAATCTAATAGTTATATAATTGGCATGTACATATTTTATATACTTATTATTAATCATATTTCTATTAAACTAAAAAATTGAAAAATATCTAGCGTCTTACGTTTTGGTCTAGGTCATTTATAATTTCATATTTTGGTTCACATAGTGAAAACAAAACCCATTTAGTATATGAGGATGCAAAATATATATAGTAGGTTAACGAATCAGGACAAGAAAATCTTAAACTGCTTTATCCGAATCAATATAATGAATGGGACAATGTAGATTATTGTCGTCGGGTTCAGAAAACCGGTTCGGATAATGAACCAGGTCGTTAAGGAGGTTTGAAAGTAGACCAGAACTATGTCGGTTTGGTTTGTGTTTCTTTACAAAGGAGAAAGGCAATTTTCTAAAGAAAGAATTACTCAAATGTTATCCAAAAGTTGGTTTATTCCTTATATCTAACAATCTTCTAAAAATTGCTCAAATGTTTAGTGTCTTGGGTGTAATAACAATTTTACTCCTTGGTTTAGTTTTTTGATTTTGATTTTAAAAAAAAAAAATACACATCAGCAAATTAAAATACACATCATTTTCGATTTTCCACGTCACAACCCGAAAAAAAACCTTAACGGCTGAGTTATAGTATTTACGAGAAGAAGAAAGGTCTCGTCGATTCATATGACGGCTGACTTATAATGTTTTGTGGCTGAGTTATCACAAGAAATAATCTAAAAGCAAACAGTTGATTTATAGTACCTGACGGCTGAGTTATAGTATTTACGGGAAAACGAAAGGTCTCGTCGATTCATATGACGGCTGAGTTATAATGCTTTGTGGCTGAGTTATCACAAGGAATAATCTGTAAGGGGAAAACAAAAGGTCTCGTCGATTAATATGACGGCTGAGTTATAATACTTGACGCCTGAGTTATTGCACAAAATAAAACAAATGTATTACAATAATACTGCATCGGACAAGTTTTCGCATTGTGCCCAACTTGTTTACATCGAGAGCATGCATTTAGCTCATGGCTAAACGCGTCCAATCCGTAGTCCTCAAGAACAAGCTCCACAAGCTTGTCGTGTGTTGTGCCTCCATCTATCTGCACACTATACACCCTCTATCGTCGGTGTAAAATACATATCTCTGTTTCTTTATCCAATTACCGGAAACAACTAGTACCGGAACTGGATCCATGAAAGAAAATGAAGAACAAGGTGAAGAAGAAGTAGAAAAACAAGGTAAAGAAGAAGGTGAAGAAGAAAATGAAGAAGAAGTAGAAGAACAAGGTGAAGAAGAAGGTAAAAACCATGTAAGAACAAGAGTCGAAGGAACGACGTTTCATATTTCCGGGGAAGAAAGATGATGACATGGAATGCTGACATGGATGATGCGTCTGACATGGCAAGTCAGCCATCAAACAAATTATAACTCAGCCTAAATAAAACTCAGCCATCAAACAAATTATAACTCAGTCACAATATGAATAACATTACAGTAATTAAAAAGCAAAAAAATGGCGGCCAAATTCAGCCACTTCATCAACTGAAAATATGTAACTCAGCCGTATCGTTTAATAAGTCAGCCGTAACTGAATAATATTCTAGTAATTAATCTTTTGCTACTAAGTCAGCCGTAAAATGGCCGAGTTGTACAATAAGTCAGCCTATCACGGCTGAGTTATAGTTTTTAACCATAATTCAGTCGTAACTACATCTCATAAGTCAGCTGTTTTTCATAACTCAGCCACCCGAAAAAAGTTAGTTCAGCCATTTCGTAGTGATAACTCAGCCAACTCAACCATCGGGTAAACTCAGCCGTAAGGACGGCTGAGTTAGAGCATAACTCAGCCAGATTTTAATAAGTCAGCCGTAACGCTTGGCTGAGTTATGCTCTAAGTCAGCCGTCCGCTCTTACTCAAATGTTTTTTTATAAATCAGCCGCAACATACTTATAACTCAGCCGTCATTACCTCTGTAACGTGTTATGGCTGAGTTATTTAATACACGTCAGCGATTTCTGATGTAGTGTCTGACGTAGCAATAATATTTTTGTAATTACGTTTTTCCGGTAACATAAAACAAGAGCACGCTGAGTATTTTGAAAATACCCAAAATATTCTAGTAATAATTTTTTTTTTCTAGATTCTGGTAATATTACCTAAAATGTATAACATCTAAGTAAATCTCCCTAAAAAAAAAGTCACTTTCTTAAAGAGTTACGTACTAACATTATTTACATAATTTCCTCAAATAATTAGGGGTTTTAAGCTAAATTACCTAATTCTCCTTTATTAATTTCAACACTAATAAATTTAAGATAAAAAAGTACACATATGATGAAATTATTACCAAAGGTTTTGCCCAAAAAGAAAACAAAAAAAAGGAAAACAATTTCATCATATATGTAGTTTTTTTTATCCAATTCCCAATTCGTAAACTCTATCCAATTGTACAACACAACATATTATTTTACAAATCTATATATACATTTTTGGAGACATTTATGAAATAAATCCTCAAGTTCAAACTTATTTACAAGTATGCCATTAACATTAATTATTAATTTATTAAAAATTTGTAAAACTTGGGTTTGTTCAAAGTACTCTCTCTTATAAAGGCCTAAACCCATTGCTATCCTAAAATTTTGGATCCAAGATTTTAAGGAGTTTTGGATCCGATATCTTCCCAGATCTTACCTATTTAGTCGGTCGAGACCAAAATAAATAAAAAAATCAACTTTCCCAATTGTAGAAGAAGAAGACATGATCCATATATCTCTCTCTATAACAAAAATTATTATTTAATTTAATTTCCTCATTGCTAACATCTTATTATATAAAGTTGGGTTTTGAAAGTTAGTAATTAACAAGATTTTGACATGTGTCAAGTTATCAATCTCAGATTTTGACATGTGTAAAAGGTAATATTTAATTGGAAGAATTTGACTACAATAAAAATAAAATATTTTGTTATAAAAATATTAATGTAAAAAGATAATTATCAAAAATTACAGAAATTATAAAAATACAAAGTTTTTTAAATAATTATAAGAATAATATATATATACATATATATTTCATAAAATTTGAAATTATAATATTATTTTCTTATTTTTAGTTTTAAGTTATTAATTCTAAAAAAATTGAAAAAGGGATTAAGAAAAATATACAGTTAATTATTAATTCTAAATTTTTTTGAATACTCACTTCTATATAAAAATAGATCGTCTTATATTTAAATAATTTATTTAAAAATACTGCTTTCAACTTTGTTTAATTGAGAAATTTTTTTTAATGAGAAGGTAAATTATTTATTTTTTTTTAAACCAAACTTTTCTCATACTTTCTCATTTTTCAGTTGGGAATATGTAAGATTAATATGTTGACCCAAAAAAAAGATTAATATATGCGTTTTCTTTTCCAAATATTGTATTTTAAAGTTTTATTGTAGTATTTTTTGATTGTTTTATTTAATATATATTTTCATCTTTAAATTATTTGGGATTTATATATTACCGTGCTTATAATTTTCTATTGTTTCTTTAATTATGTCAAACCTTGATTAGTTGGTCATAAACCTTTCTTTTTTTGCAAACATAATTGTTAGCATTATTCATTCAATCCCAAAGGGAGATAACGAATAAAAGCGCATCAACCTAATGGATGGATAAAATAGGCTAATCAAACACAAGCTTACAACAAACATAGATAGATAGATTGAAAAAACATAAATCATTGTTGATAGATCCATAGGAGCTCAAAGACTGTGACACCCTGGTTTGCGGAAATGTTTAATATAATTGATTTGGCCACATCACCAAAATGCACTTATTTTTCGGTTAAGGGTCCTGAGAGAACTTCATGACAGGTGACCTTCCTGGAAGCGATTGTCAGAACTGTGCGAGTGAGGACAAAACACATGAAAAGATAATTTTTTGATTTGTAGGGTCGGTCAACAAGTTTTTAAAGCCTCATAGAAACCGGCCATCTAATATGGGTGAGTCCACGGGCTGGAAATAGATGTAGGGTCCATTTAGGAAGGTGAGTCCATGGACTGAGAGTGAACATGGGCTCACTAAGCAAGGTGGCGATTGAGGCGTTATAGAGACATAGGCTACATCATGGTGTGTCAAAAACACTTCTACAAATACATTGAGAAATTTAACATTAGTTACTATCAAAAGATTTTGTGACGATATAAATTTTTTTTACTTTTATTGGTTGTCGGAGCAATCTATTTTGAGATAGTAAAAAGACGTGAACATGTTCTCTCCACACAGGAGGAGGGCAGAACCGAGGTTCTCTCTATGATGGAGAAGGTTGGACAAAAGGTTATCTCCCCAAGGGAGAAAGGCAGAGCCAAGGTTCTCTCCATGGTTGAAGAGGTTGGACGCAAGGTTCTCTCCATAAGGGATGAGGCTGAGCTGAGGTTTTCTCCATGGAGATCATACATTATTGTGATGATACATATTGATTATTATATTATGTAATATATTTTTTTATTCAACCAATAATTATATTAATTAAAAAACTATGTAGAAGTGAAAGTAAAATAGTTGGCTTAATGTGTTCATATAGATATTTTCTAGGTGGGTGATAAGGAATATATTTGTAACATAGAGTATATTTAGATGTAAAAATGCACTTTTAATAGTAACATACATAAAAGATTTGTAAATTGATATAAATCGGTGTATTATAAAAAAAATTATAAATAACGGACAATAAATTTTAATATAATTTATAAAACTTTAAACCCGTACATCGGACGGGTCCTTATCTAGTATCTATATACACATACATATCATAATAATAACAAAAGAAAACATTAGTATGGATCAACTGAAAGTTTAAAACTTCAAAAATTAAAAGGATTATATACACAACAACAAAACTGTATATTCCAAAGTGTCTAATTATAAATAGATTAAACAAACTAAATTACAATGTCACAATATAGTATATATATATAATTTAAAAAAATTAAAAAATTTCAAATACTATTATCTATAAATTGCAAACCAAATAGACACGTAAAAAATCTGTATATTTTATACTACATAAAATTTAATTAATAATATGATATCCTAACTTTACTATAACACGATACACCACAAACATACTACTTATGCACTACATAATATATTGAGTTAACATATTGTTCACTTAAAATTTATAAAACAGTACTTAAATTATTTTAAAGTTCAAAATAGTCCCGCACGTAAATATCTAGTTTATTTTACATAAAATCAACATGTTCGTTTGAATAAAATCAAAATGATTGAGAAGACAAGACTTTTAGCGGATCCGACCACTCGTTCGATTTCTGGTCGAGCTCAATCCGGTTTATCTGATGGAATTCAATCCGGTCGATCACAAAATTATGGAAAACCGAACAACAAACTAAACGGCGTCGTTTTCTTTTGTAGTCTGTAATAAAAAAACGCAGCTAAATTCTTCGACCTCTCTCATTCCCACCATTAGCATTAGGGCTCTCTCTAAATTTCTCAGTCTTTTTGTAGAGCTCAACTCGAATCAATCAATCAATCAATCAATCAAAAAACCAAAAACCTCAACGAAAAGAGGGTAAGTTTCTCTTCTCTCTCTACCTGATTCTTCAAGTAAATTTCAAAACTGGAGACCTCCATGAGCTGTCTATAACAACGATTCCAGCTTAATCTAGCTGCTTCTACAGTGCTGAATTGTGGGTTTTTTTGTTAGCCGTTTTTATAGAGAGTAGTGTTCGTTTCTAACTGGTGAAGCGATAAAAGCATCAATCTTTTTGTGTGTCTATGTGATTACTAACACTGTACAATGGAAGTTGGAACCTTTGACCTTATTTTCTTTAAAATTCCCAATTCAGTCGTAAGCACAGTAAGATTGTTCTTGGTTTAAGCCTGAGTGTGGATGGTTTCTCTTTCCATATGGGTTGCTGTATCTCCAGATTCCTTTCTAAAAGAATGATAATTTTATAGTAGTTGAGTTTTGGTTTCTTTATGTTTAGCAGCGGTTTCACTATGGATGCGGTGGGTGAAGGTTCTTCTACTCAAAAGAATGAGGTAGGAGAGAAGCCTGTGATTGTTAGAGTTAAGCGAAAAGTTGGACAGTCTTTGCTCGATGCTTTCTGTAAGTTTCGTCTCTCTCTCTCTCTCTCTTTGCTGGATGTGCTCTGTTTTGATCTTTGGTAGTTGATCTCTCTGTTTGTAGCTATTGTGTGGACGGTGAAAAACTGATATTGTTTTGGCATTTAGGGTTGGAGATAAATGAAAGACCACTCAAACGGCAGACTCTGGCTTTATCACAGCTTTCTATTTCTAATTCAGGTGAGAGAGGTAATATACTATATTATCTCTGGATCTTTGTGCTTATGTGATTATGGTTTGGACTCTGTGAAACTTCAGTATTGTTTATGTGGATATAGGTTCTTCTGTGTCAGAGGACGTGAAACCAAAGAAGGTGCTAGTGCGGCATTTGGAGACAGTCACGGACTATGATACCACGGCTGACATTATCCACTCTTTCTTTGTTAGTGAACTTTCTTATTCCGGTTGAGTTACAAACCCTGCACGTTATTGTTGTTGTTTGTTTGTTCTGATAGTCATCATTTTGTGTTCTGCAGGAGTCTGATCTTAATGACAAAAGTGGCAGTAAAGTAAAGTTTGACGAACGGAAAATTTCATTCAAGAAAGACAATGTACATTGTTTTTGTTTTAAGAACTCTTAGTCCTAATTCAAGATTCTCAAACTCTTGAACTTTGTTCGTATGATGGTTTAATTCCTTTTCGTTTTGGCCTGTAGAGAAAGGATCAGCGCCTGACCAAAGCTGTACAACTGCAACAGGTATCTGCCTATTGGTCAAACAGTTTCTCTGAGATAAACATCTTAGGAGAAGATCTAATACCATTTTTAGATAACTAACTTGAGACTTCGGTAATAATTTAATCAAAATTTCCACTATCTGTTAGATTGCTGCAGAGAATGCTCGGTTTGAGCAGATATGGCGGAGTAGGAAGGGAAACAAGGAAGGTATCCATGATAGGTGTCATTTCTATGACATTCTTCGTGTTGATGCTGAAGAAAGACGAGACACTGCACAAGAGTAAGTTCCCTAGTATGTGTATTTGTAATTGAGATCTCAGATTCAGAAGTAGTTTAGCTGTAGTTTAAGAATCACGGTATTTAAAGTTGCACTCTTGTTCCGTAGGGTTACTTCCTTGGAGGACCAGAAAATGCTCGCTAGTTTCTTGCCTCTTCTCAGAGAGTGTATTCCAACAGCAGCTGAAGAGATTGAGGCTGATATTCATTCTAGTCGCACTGAAGAATATGTTTATGACTATTATGCTGTGAACGATGAGATGGATGTCAGCGAAGATAGTTGCAAGAGCCAGTTTCCTCTGTGCGTATTCGTTTTCCCGAGGACTACTTCACTTTGTCTCTTGTGTCACCTGCTGCTAATATGAGTTGTTGGGTCTTTTTTTTTCAGTGTCATAGTCGAGGATGAAGATGACTTCTGCGATGGACCTGATGAATCAGACTACGACTCTGATGATTCAAATGGTACACTTTTTAACCATCCATATGTTCATATCCACTCTTATTTAACTAGAATTTCGTAGTTCTTGTTCTGTGGCGTTTGCTTTTCCAGCGCTCTTAGATATCTTTTTTTTTATTATGAGTTAAACATTGAGCAGTTATCACTGGCATTGTTGAGCATTGATGGTTGTGTACTGTGTGACATAGAAACCGGAAGTCAAGAAAGAAGTAGTACTTACTTTTTTTTTTTTTTAATTTGCGTGACTCAGCTGAAGAGCACCCAAAGAACGATTACCCAGATGAGATCTCTGAAGACGAGGAGGAAGAAAAAAAAGAAGATGATGATGATGATGATGATGAAACAGATGAAGAAAAGAGTGAAGCCTCTGATGAATCAGAAGACGAGGAGACTGCAGAAAGACATGTGAGAAGGGTCCTTGGAGACGACGAGTTTGATGATTATGAAGATTATGGAGAGGATGCGGATGGTTATGGGGACAGCGATGATGAGTTCGAGTCTAGTAAATGGTCTTACCGATGAGTTTTGTGTACTTAATGAAGATTATGCTTGGGTTATATTCTGATTAAGAGACAGTGAAGACCATTAGTGTAAGGCTGTGGAACAAAATTGTGCCTCCACTTTTAAACAAACGTAACCAAAAGTTGACACCTCCACGTCTGATCAATCATGAAATTAGATGGTGATATTGTTTATATTAATAGGGATGACATATTTCTTTAGGATAAAGAAATTAAACATACAGTATAAGATCCAATTATTTGTACGCATGATGGAATCCCGAAGACCAATTACTTGTTTACATCTTATAGAAGAAACAAGGAAAGAGCATACTCTTTCTTTGGATTCAGACTTATTCTTGTATTAGATTTTGTGACTATGGCGAGAGACGAACAGAGGAAATTTTACCAACATTAGGACCGGTTTTAGCCGGATCAAGAGGGAAGTAAAAAGGATACAACTCGTACCGGACATAGCAACTACTATACAAAACACGACAACCCTTCTTGTTGTGGCAAGTTGTCATGAAGCTCCCGACAGCAGTCGCAAAGCACTGAGCGCAATCCAACTCGGATAAGTCCCTCGTGCATTGGACCAAACCGTTTAGTGTCGCAAAAGGTGTCAGCTTTTTCTTACCTTTACCTAAACCTTGACTCTTAGGCAAAACGGCCTCAGACCTTATTTTGTCAAAGAGTGCCCCAAGCTCATTATCGAACGTTTTGGGATCGGTTTCGGTTACGTTAGCAACGTTGTAGTATATAAGACCAGCGCCCGTATCAAGTTTCCCTATGAAATTCTCTTGGCTGTAACGTAAGAAGCAGAAATCGTACAAGATTCGTGAGTCGGATTGGTCAGGACAGACTTCGCGGATTTTCTTGGCCGCGTCTTGGATGCACGTCGAGCAATCGGTCTTGCTGATGTCTCCTCTACATTGAGCAAGTCCATAAACTTTCTCTTTGTCGTTGTAACTTGAGGAAGTTGTGGTCATGAAACCTTGCGAAGGAGTCTTTGAGACAAGGGTAGCGAGAAGAGAATCGATGTTCTTGGAGACTTTGCTGCTTGCTGAGATGTTTGAATTTTTGTTGCAAAGATCCCATATTGAATCTGCTGCAGCTACATACAAGAGCCAATAGAAGGAAACACTTCGCAACTAATGTCTTCATTATTATTTTTAATAAACTTTATCCTTTGTTTTGAGGTTTATCTCATGACTTGTGTTTACTATAATGGGAAGAGCCTGATTTTATAACCAAAATTTTATCAATTCTAGAACGTGATATCTTTAGAAGTCGGTCAAAACGCATATCAATCAGCAAGTTGGAAATTATTGTTTATGAATTTAAAAGAAAATACAAAATTTAATTTGTTGACCGAGTAGACTCTATATGCAGCCAAAAACCTGTGAGTTATGACCAATCAAATCAGGAGATAAACATTATAGTTTGGTCAACTTAACCTTGCCCTCTCGCTAGACTTCGGTGTTTTGTAAAATTTATTTATTGTCTGTGACAAATAAGATTTTGAAAAGATAATAACTTAGGTGGAAGATTCCAAAATGGCATCACATGGGGGTCAAAACGAATGGAGCAGAAATTGTTGACTGTAGGTTAGTATGTTATTGCTTCTTCTATATATTCAAAACGTCAACGTTAACGCCAAAGTGGCGCAACATCGACCACTTCTCTCTTTAAAAGTCTTTCATGACTCATGAGTCATGATTAATATATAATATCCCTACCACTGAAAGATGATGGTTCTATTTTATTTGGGTTGACTTCCGGTTGTTTAATTTGTGATAAAAATAGAACAATTTTTATAAATATCGCTAAATTATATATATATTTTTAATTATTATTATTTTGTATTTCAGAAAATATCAGGGAATGTTGGCGTTTTAGTACGTTTATGAAACATAATTATTAAATACATACAGGTACTATTTACAATCGAAAAAGTGGGTGGCTGTGAGATAGGGGAGAGTAGAGATAGAACATAATGGTGGGACATAGGAGATTGGTAGAGATTACTAGTTAGTCCTACGTGGGTTTTTGGTTTTGTTAGAGGAGAGAGAGAGGGTGGAACCCGAGGAGAAGGAGAGAGGGTGGAAGCAGAGGGAATTTTATGGGCTGAATCCAGTGTACTTATAATTGGGCTTAATTTCTTGGCCCGTTTTATTGTTATCCGTACTCTAAAATATGTGTACGGATAGTATTAAGCCAATTATTACTCGTACTCTTCTATAAATGTACGGATTGTATTGTCTGTACATTTTGGTGTACCCATAAATATGAGTACACTTATAATCTATCCCGTACATATATTTATTTGAAAACATATATATGTGTACTCTCATATTAGTTTACGGGTTGAAAACTATGTACAACTGAGTTATTGCTATCCGTACTCCGAAATATGTGTACGGGTAGTATTAAGCCAATTATTACCCGTACTCTTCTGTAAATGTACGGATTGTATTGTCTGTACACTTTGGTGTACCCATAAATATGAGTACAGTTATAATCTATCTCGTACACATATTTATTTGAAAACATATATATATGTGTACTCTCATATTAGTGTATAGGTTGAAAACTATGTACAACTGAGTTATTGCTATCCGTACTCCAAAATATGTGTACGGGTAGTATTAAGCCAATTATTACCCATACTCTTCTATAAATGTACGGATTGTATTGTCTGTACACTTTGGTGTACCCATAAATATGAGTACGGTTATAATCTATCCGTACACATATTTATTTGAAAACATATATATGTGTACTCTCATATTAGTGTACGGGTTGAAAATTATGTACAACTGAGTCATTGCTATCCGTACTCCAAAATATGTATACGGGTTGTATTAAGTCCATTATGACATATATATGTGTACGGGATAGATTATAACCATAAATGTGAATCCATAAAAACGAAGATTTTGGATCTATTATAACCCATACTCTTCTATAAATGTACGGATTGATGTAACCATATATGTGTGTATAGTTATAATATATCTCGTACACATCTCTATTTAAAGGCATTATTTTTATATATCTGAAAATTTTTAGAAAACAAATTTTAATTAGGGTATTTTATATTTTTATAATTAATAATATTTCCAATTTTGGAGGTTATATACTTCAGTTGCATGTAGTTCAGTAGAAATAGAGACAGCTCAGTTGGTTAGTAATCTGTTTGCATTGTTAGACATCACTAGTTCAACTTCCGTAGAGTCCATTTTGTGCATTTTTTTTAATTTTATTAATGAAGGGCAAAATCGTCAATTTCAGATCTCTTCTCCACTCTGAACCTGCAGCTCTAATTCATGGCCGTCGGTCAATAAATTACTTGTTTTCCATCGATTTCTTCTTTATTTCAACTGTTTCTGATAACTAAATGTTAAACCCAACATCAAGCAAAAAAAATATATCATTTATCAATGAAAAATATATCATTTATCAATGAAAAAATTATTATTTTTTCATTTTTTCGATTTTACTTCCGATTTGGGTAAAATCTCGGAAGAGTCCCGCTCCCAAGCGATTGATCGGTGCCTCAACGACCGTGTTTTTAAACATGAAGTCAATTTAAGAAAACAAACATCAACTTCACAGAGATGGGAGAAAACTAAAATCATTTTGTTTTGTTTTGTTTTTTGGTTTTATCGATAAACATGTCTCAATGGCAAGTTGTGTAAATATCAAATGTTTGTGAGGGTCAGAGAGTCTTGTAAACAGTGGTCACATGGATTTTGCTAATAATAAATAGTGAATGTACTAGTTTGATAATTATGTTTCGAAAACGTACTAAAACGCCTAATATTCCAAAATATTATTACAATTGTAATGACCGATCTTAGCTTAGTAAAAATTGTAATGATTGATGTAAACCCTAAATCTTTAAATTATTAACTTTATAAAAATCATTTCTAATGTTTGTGATATTTTTATACTAAAAAGGTTTGTAATGGTATTGTCAACAAAAAACTAATTAATGATGGTATTTTTGGACTATAATAGAAATTTTTGGTTTATTGGTATTTTAAAGTATATATCTTCTATTATTAATTAATATATATATATATATATATATATATATATATATATAATGTTCTTGCAGACTATTATATTTAAACATTTTGGCAATTTTTACGAGAAGAAAAATTTGTTACATAACGCAGATTGGAAATAAAATAGTCGTTGTATTCTATGTTATATAATTCTGCACAAAAAAAAAAAATTACTGACAAAATTAATAAAATTCTAACAAAAACTTTCTTATTCAACATCAAAAATATAAAACCAAATCTAAAAAAGGATATACACCATGATTTCAAAATTAAATGAAAAATACTCATTGGTTTTGATGGTGTTTACGGTCTAATATGAAAATTGTTGTTGCGCCTTGAATATGGGAGCTCTTGCAAACCATGGATTGACATAACAGGTCTTCAACATACGCCTAAGACCAAAGAAACAAAATCCATTTGGGATTTATCGTTTATGTTAGTCCGGTCAGATAAAAATAATTTCGTCGATCTACAGGTTCATGTGTGTGTAAATGATGTTGGGAAAGAGTATGAAAGCCTCTGGTTGATAGGTAGAATCTCATGGTTTCTAGATATAGTGTTGGATCTCACCAAAGTAAAGCACATGGAAAAATTTCATTAGCAGAAGTATCTTATTTTCTTTATGGTTCAGAAGAATGGATCGATTCGCGCGCGTTGTAGCTAGGATTGACTGGATGAGCTACTTCATTGATTGCTAATAAATATATACTAGATGGCAAGCAATCCAAATATCATTAACTAAGCTAACATCAATCATTACAATCTTTACAGAGTTTCTAAAAATTCCTAGAAAACTTTCAAAATATCTAAAAAGCACAAACTATAGTTGTATAAAACATTTCATCGCTTTTGTTCGAACTAAACATTTTAGTAAAAAATGACCGGGTCTAAAATTTAAACACAACAACAGATGAGAAAAAATGAATTGACTAAATCAAGATCCTTTTAGATCGGAATTAAAGAAGGGAGTAAGCTCAAAGTAGACATGTTTTGTGTGAAACACATCCATTTTCTTCCATACATATATATATATATATATATAAGTAACATTTCTTATTAGTTATTTCTCTATAAATTTTTGAAGATTATCCATTCATTTTTATCATCGTGGATGAAAAAGATCCTTCAATTCTCTTTTACCGTTCTTACTATCTTCATCGAACTTATGTCAGGTTAGTATATACATTTCAAAATATCGTAATATATTATATATAATCGTTTTACAAAAAAGTAAATTTTAATCATAAAGTTCAAAAAATTGTACCAAAATTAGTTTTCTCTAAAGAATTCCACAATATCAAATTTAGCACTTTCATGTCAAATTCATATAAGATCTAGAATGATCAGATATATGAACTAATCTCATAAGGTATAATTAAACCTTTCTTTAACCTATATTGGGTAATTCTTTAATATATTGAATATGTGGTTGTGGTTCATAATAAAAAATTTATTGTAATATAAAGTGACTCAACAAATTTCCATTGCTTTATGTCATCATAAACTCTTTGTGTTCATGCTGCAAAGATGAGGCTGTTGTTACTTATATCATCACATGAGGCTGTTGGTTTGAAATAGGCAAGACTGCAGTTTTTTAGATTCTTCTGCATGACTGACTCGTACACACCCATGTCATACATCTTCAGCTTCTCCAACCGTTTGGTATATTGTGCGCTGTTGTAACTCTTTGCAACTTTCCAGAATAATTTCTTCATGTCAGCTCTATGTGGATGATTCTTCTTTAGGTTAGCATATATGTGTCTTGCGCACATACGATGCTCAATCTGTGGTAGTAGCTGAGAAACAGCGTTCAATAAGCCCTGCAACCATCAAACAATTGAGTTATAACCTGAGTCTGAAATATTCAGAATCATTGCAGCTAGTTATAAGATATACTTACCTTTTGTCTATCTGAAATGATAGTAAAACCAGAACCATCTCTCAGATTCAAATCAGCTTGCAGCTTGCTAAGGAACCACAACCAATTGTCTTCAGTCTCTTTGTCAACAATAGCCCATGCAAGGGGATACATCTGGTTGTTTGAATCTCTTCCAATTGCAGCCAACAACTGACCTTTTGTGTAATACTTGAGAAAGCAACCATCAACGCCAAATATTGGTCGCGAATACTTACACCATGCGTTCTTAATCCTAGCAAAGCAAACATAGAATCTGTAGAAGATATCTAGTCCACCTTCTGTCTCAAGTGTCTCTACCTCCACAGTTGATCCTTCGTTTGAACAATAAGAAATAAAAACAATTTATTAAAGAGTAACTATTACTAATGGCATATCACAAAAACAATTATTTAAGAAAGTGATCTTACTCTAATAGCTCAAGGCTGTAATCTTTGAGTCTTGAGTATTGCTCATCATGCTCTTCTTGTATCATCTCCAATGCTCTTGCCTTTGCTTTCCTACATTGATCACTTGATGCAATCAAGTTCCAACATTTGTGGATTTCTTCTTGAATGCTTTTAGGCATAAGTTTCAGATTCTTTCGGAAATCATTCACAAACAACCTAGCAATAACCTCTTGAGTGATTATCTTACTATACCCACTAACATTGCAGCTGTGATCATCATTAAAAGTTTTTACCATCCACTTTGCAATGTAGTTTCATAACAACAGTAAATCCGCCATGCACATGGTTCTGTCTCTTCTTCTTCTTCTGGCATCTCTCCTTCAGTTGTTTCTGGTCTCTCTCCTTCAGTTGTTTCAGGTCTCTCTCCTTCAGTTGTTTCTGGCCTCTCTCCTTCAGTTCCATCTTCATTTGGATTATCTTCTTTATGTCCACATCCACTTGCACATTTAAGTTCCGATTTATCTTTATCCCATCGCACATATTTGATATTTCTTCCTGTCTTCAACACATAGTCCACTATTTCTTTTTTGAATGCCTCTAAGCTGTCAAAGACTTGTCTAAACTTCAGATCACCACTGCCTTTCACGTATGTAACATACTGTTGCTTATCATCATCTTCCTCACCTGATTCCACTGGCGTTGCATACTCATCATACTCATCATACACATCAACAAAGCCAGCCACATTACTTTCCACTCTTATTTCTTCATCAAACTATTCATCCTCACCAACTATTACTTCTTCATTGGCTTCGTTTCTGATAGGATCTCCCTAGGATAGAAACTCTGATGAAGGCTGTAGACTGATGAATGATGATGAGACTCGGTGATGATGGTGCGGAAGTGGCAAATACGGTGGAGATGATGATGCGAGATCGTGAATATTGAGGGATATGGTGATGATCGAATGATAGAACAATGATTAGATGGAGATAGATTATTTAGGTGGTGATATGGATTGTAACAAGTGAAGAGTTTCTGAATCACAAGGTGTATAGAAACCCAGAAATCAAGAACGCATTCGAGAATTCAAATTGAGAGAAGAAAGTTCACAAAACGTGTTTACAACATACTTCTTCGCTAAAGAACAAAAGAGGCGTAGCTTTGGGTTTTAAACACCCTAGGGCTCGACACTCCAAACAACAAGAAGTGCAAAACTAAAACAACAAGACGTTTTAAGGAAATAAGAAAACAGCAAAACGTCCAAGTGACATGTAGTACTACGGAAGTCACTTTAACTAGTACAGAAGTACATTATTCCCCTTTGGTAATGATTTCTAGATAACTCGACGTAGTGATCCATTTGCCTCATTAAAAACCATGCTGAGAAAACCCATTGGGACAAAACTCAGCTATGGGAAAAAGAGTACAAACTTCACACCTAAGTTACCTAGTCCTCATTACCGGGTGAAGTCTTCAAGGTGGATATGTTGAAGACTTGGATCCTTGGTAGGTTGAATGACCCGTCAACTATGAGTGAATGAGCTTCCTTGGCCATCTCCTTAGCTCTTGAACGAGTGATCCTTCCCACCACCTCCGGTTGCTCTGCAGCCTCTGGCTCCTTGCTTGCCACGATCATATCATCCTCCCCCTCTTCAAAAGGATTTGTCCTCAAATCGGAATCTGCATAATAAGGGAGCAAGTCAGAAACATTGAATGTAGATGATATGGTATACTTACCTTGAAGATCAATCTGATATGCATTGTCATTGATCCTCCTGATGACTTCAAATGGGCCATCAGCTCGTGGTAGAAGCTTGCTCTTCCTCTCTTCTGGGAACCTTTCCTTGCGTAAGTGAATCCACACTAAGTCTCCTTCTTCAAAGATGAGCTCCTTTCTACCCTTGTTCGCATGCTTCTCATATTGCTTGGTCCTTTTCTCTATGTTCTCCTTAGCTTTAGCATGTATCCTCCTCACCTGTTCAGCCTTTTCTTTGCCATCAAAGCTACACTTCACACTTAAAGGTAAAGGGATCAAGTCTAGAGGTGATTGTGGATTAAAACCATAAACAATTTCAAAAGGAGAAAACAGGGTAGCAGAATGCTTAGCGTGATTGTATGCGAACTCAACATGTGGGAGACATTCTTCCCATGATTTGAGATTGCTTCTCACTAAGGTCCTGAGAAGTGTAGATAGCGTCCTGTTCACCACTTCGGTTTGTCCATCTGTTTGCGGGTGACATGTGGTTGAGAATGAAAGCTTGGTTCCTAGTTTAGCCCATAACGTCCTCCAGAAGTGTCCTAGAAACTTGGTATCTCGGTCAGAGACAATTACTTGAGGCATTCCATGCAGGCGTACTACTTCCCTGAAAAACAAGTTAGCTACAATAACAGCATCATCCGTCTTGTGACTTGCAATGAAGTGAGCCATCTTGCTAAACCTGTCAACCACAACAAAAATAGAATCTCTACCATTTCTGGTTCGAGGTAAGCCAAGAACAAAATCCATAGAAATATGAGTCCAACGTTGAGAAGGAATCGGTAGAGAAGTGTACAAGCCGTGAGGCTGTACCTTATCCTTCGCCATTTTGCAGATATGGCACCTAGAACAAACCTTCTCAACGTGTTTCTTCATTTGAGGCCAATAGAAGTGTTCTTGCAGTCCAAGTAGAGTCTTTGACACTCCGAAATGTCCAGCTAGTCCACCTCCGTGAGCTTCTTTAATCAGCAGCTCCCTCATGGATCCTCTTGGTATACACAATCTATCCTTAAAGAACATATATCCATCCTGCCTATAATAGTTTACAAAAGCAAACTTATGGCATTTGCCATAGCTCTCAGCAAAATCAATGTCAGTCTCATAAAGTCCTACTACTTCAGCAAAACCTTCTAACTTAGAAGACAAAGTAGAAATGAGAGTGTACCTCCTGGATAATGCATCTGCGACTACATTATCCTTACCTTTCTTGTACTTAACCGTGTAGGGAAAAGTCTCAATGAACTCCATCCATCTAGCATGTTTCTTGTTGAGCTTCTGTTGTCCTTTGAGATGCTTCAAGGACTCGTGATCAGTGTGAATAACGAACTCCTTGGGCCACAGGTAATGCTGCCACGTTTGAAGAGCCCGAACTAAGGCGTACAGCTCCTTGTCATATGTAGGATAGTTCAATGTCGATCCTCCTAGCTTCTCACTGAAGTAAGCTACTGGCTTCCTATCCTGCATCAAAACAGCACCTATACCCACTCCGGAAGCATCACATTCAATCTCAAAAGTTTTCATAAAATCAGGAAGTAAGAGAATAGGGGCAGAGATAAGCTTCTCTTTTAAGGTTGAAAACGCTTTCTCTTGTGCTTCCTCCCATCTGAATCCTACATTCTTCTTGACAACTTCTGTAAGTGGCGCTGCAATAGTACTGAAGTCTTGCACAAATCGCCTGTAGAAGCCTGCTAGTCCATGAAAGCTCCTGACTTCTGCCACGTTTTTGGGTGTTGGCCACTCCTTGATAGCCTTGACCTTCTCATCGTCCACTCTAACTCCTTCTGCACTGACAACAAAGCCTAGAAAAACAACCTCAGTAGTACAGAATGAACATTTAGAAAAATTAGCAAAGAGGGATTGAGAACGAAGAACATTTAGAACTTGGCGGATGTGTTCTAAGTGTTCTTCTAGACCTTTACTGTAGATGAGTATGTCGTCGAAATACACAACCACAAAGATGCCTATGAACGGTCTGAGAGCATGATTCATTAATCGCATGAAGGTGCTAGGAGCATTGGTGAGACCAAACGGCATGACTAGCCATTCGTAGAGCCCTTGCTTGGTCTTGAAAGCTGTTTTCCATTCATCTCCTTCCTTCATTCTGATCTGATGATACCCACTCTTCAAATCTATCTTTGAGAAGACTGTTGATCCACATAATACATCCAACATGTCATCTAATCTCGGAATTTGGTGTCTGTACTTCATTGTGATATTGTTAATAGCTCTGCAGTCAACACACATCCTCTATGAACCATCTTTCTTTGGTACAAGCAATACTGGTATTGCACATGGACTGAGACTCTCTCGGATATGTCCCTTACTCATCAGCTCTTCTACTTGCTTCTGAAGCTCTTTAGTTTCTACTGGATTAGTTCTGTAAGCTGGTCTGTTCGGTAGAGCTGAACCTGGTACCAAATCAATCTGATGCTCTATCCCACGTATTGGAGGCAAGCCTGGAGGTATCTCTTCTGGAAACACATCCTTGTACTCCTCTATAATCTCTATCATCTCGCGTGGAAGCTCTCCTGCTGACTTAGTACTGGTGAGTGTCTCTTTGTACACAAACATGAATGTGGTCATCTCTGGATCAAATAGCTTGTTGAACTCGCTGTGATTGATGTACAGGCTGTGTGACACTTTTTCTGTATCCTTGTAGTTCATGTGAAGTTGGTCCTTGTAGATTTCGCTGGATGTAAGCGGTAGAAGAGTAACCTTGCGTCCCTTGAACTCAAACGTTTGCTTGTTGGTGTAACCATCATGAAACACTCTTCTGTCGAACTGCCATGGTCTTCCCAAAAGGATATGACTTGATTTCATTGGAATAACATCACAAAGCAGCTCATCCTCATACTTCCCAATCGCTAGTTTCACCATCACTTGCTGCGAAACTGTCAAAGCTCCCTTGTTGTTCAACCACTGTAGCTGATAAGGTCTTGGATGTGAAGTAGTCTTGAGATTAAGCTTCTGTACCATCTCTTCACTAGCTGCATTAGTACAGCTTCCACCATCAACGATCAAGGTGCAGACCTTGTCTTGAACCATACACCGTGTGTGAAATAGGTTCTCACGCTGTCCTCTATCATCTGGGTGAACCTGAACACTTAAAGCTCTGCGTGCTACCAACATCTCTCCCATGACTGCTGGTTCACCTTCTTCACAGAGTTCAGACTCTGATTCACTCTCTGAACTGTCTACTGGCACAATCTCTCCTCCTTCTTGAAGAAGAAACATCTTCTTGTTTGGACAGTCTCTGGAATAATGCCCCATTCCTTGGCATTTGAAACACCTAATATGACTTGTAGAGGTACTACTCTTGGGCTTGAAGTCGATTTTAACCTCCTCTTTGACTGTGGCTGTCACGGGTTTACTGTCCTTGGTGAAGGCGGGTTTGCTGAACTCCCTCGGCTTGGACATGTTAGGCGTGAATGTAGACCTTACTCCCTTTCTCTTGATCTGCGATTCAATCAGCTCTGCCTTATGTACCATTTCTTGCACATCCTCATAGTCCTGCAACTCTACCTTGTCTTGAATCTCTCTGTTTAAACCCCCAAGAAACCTCGACATAACCATGTCTTCACTTTCCCTTAGATCAGCCCTGATCATAAGTGTTTCCAGCTCCTGATAGTAGTCTCTAACAGACTTAGTGCCTTGAATGAGACGCCTAAGCTTGTTAAGAATCTCCCTCTGATAATGTGTAGGCACAAACTTCTTCCTCATCTGCGTGACTAACTGTTCCCATGTAGTGATAGCAGGCTCTCTCTGTCGATGTCTAGTAAGCCCCAACTGCTCCCACCACAACAAAGCATAGCCATTGAATTCGGATATGGCTATCTTCACCTTGTTCAACTCAAAAGTACCTTGAACCTGAAAGTTGGACTCCATCTTCCTTTCCCAGTCTAGATAAGTTTCTGGATCATTGGTTCCATGGAAAGAAGGATACTGAATTTTAAGGTGCTTCAGCTGCTGCCTCAAAGGATCATAATCCCTGCCATGATCTCTGTTTCAGTTTCTCCTCATTGTGTCTTGACTATGATCTGAAACTTCTTCTTCTTCAGAATACTCTCTATCTGACTCAATGTAGATTCGATGCCCAGCTACTTGTTCAGCTCGTTGTGGGCGTATATGATCTCTGCCGGTTCTGCGTTGTTCTCTTTCTGTACCCTGAGTGCTTCTCCTCTGATTGAAACAAGTCTCTCTTCCCCCAGTAGGTGACTTAGCTGTTCTGACCCGTGTATGCTTGGAAGAGGTTCCCGCGTGAGCCTTTCCTTTAGCTAAACGAAGGGCCTCATTAGGACTAGGCGGTTCTGTAGAACTATGTTCTGAAGCACTAGATGCGTGAGCTATGTCCTTGAACTGTTTCTCAAACTTGTTACTGAGCTGCTCCATCTGTTGCTGAAACTGAGTAGACATTAACTTGTTTGCTTCTGCTATTTGCTTAGACATGGCTTGGTTCAAAGCTTCCATAGCTTCTGGAGAAAGCTCCATTGTACCTGCAAATTAAAGAAGAGACTCGCAGTAAGTTGTTCCTTGAATGAGAAAAGCGAAAATAAACTCTAAGACTCGGAATCCTAGACACAAACGAACAAAAAGGAAAATTTCAAACCCTAAAACTAAGCAAGACTCACACGAATACTAAACACACCACAAATCGAAGACACAAAGAGTTAAACAGCGAACCAAAATCAAAGAAATCAACACAAAACTAAATCCTAGACTCACAAAATTCGATCTAGACACAAATGAACAACCAAAATTTCAAACCCTAAAACTAAACAAACGAAATTAAGCAAACAACACAAGAGATTAGGGTTTAGAATCGCTTAGCCTTTGGCACAGAGTTGGCTCTGATACCACATGATAGGATCTCCCTAGGATAGAAACTCTGATGAAGGCTGTAGACTGATGAATGATGATGAGACTCGGTGATGATGGTGCGGAAGTGGCAAATACGGTGGAGATGATGATGCGAGATCGTGAATATTGAGGGATATGGTGATGATCGAATGATAGAACAATGATTAGATGGAGATAGATTATTTAGGTGGTGATATGGATTGTAACAAGTGAAGAGTTTCTGAATCACAAAGTGTATAGAAACCCAGAAATCAAGAACGCATTCAAGAATTCAAATTGAGAGAAGAAAGTTCACAAAACGTGTTTACAACATACTTCTTCGCTAAAGAACAAAAGAGGCGTAGCTTTGGGTTTTAAACACCCTAGGGCTCGACACTCCAAACAACAAGAAGTGCAAAACTAAAACAACAAGACGTTTTAAGGAAATAAGAAAACAGCAAAACGTCCAAGTGACCTGTAGTACTACGGAAGTCACTTGAATTAGTACAGAAGTACATTATTCCCCTTTGGTAATGATTTCTAGATAACTCGACGTAGTGATCCATTTGCCTCATTAAAAACCATGCTGAGAAAACCCATTGGGACAAAACTCAGCTATGGGAAAAAGAGTACAAACTTCACACCTAAGTTACCTAGTCCTCATTACCGGGTGAAGTCTTCAAGGTGGATATGTTGAAGACTTGGATCCTTGGTAGGTTGAATGACCCGTCAACTATGAGTGAATGAGCTTCCTTGGCCATCTCCTTAGCTCTTGAACGAGTGATCCTTCCCACCACCTCCGGTTGCTCTGCAGCCTCTGGCTCCTTGCTTGCCACGATCATATCAGTTTCTGTTATCATCATCACACTCAGCTCCATCGCTATATGGCTCCACAAAGATGTCAATTTGTTTGGTCCACAAACTCGCCAAACACATTTTCTTGAAATTTCCATCACCATTTTCTATTGGTTTGCGCTCCTCTTGTCCTTCAAAAGGATACTTAAACCAAACTCTCTGACCATACAAACTCACTGGAAGCTCATTCATCAAATGTGTAAACAACTCGCTGGGTTTTGCCTCTAAGTACCGAACACCACCACCTTCATAGTAAATCTGTCGACCAGCCTTTACAAATTTCCCACTGTGAAAGCAAGCAAAAGTGATTGGGACCTCCTCAGAACCACTGCATCAAATGTCCACAAATATGATGTTAGAACTCTTTCATTCACACATTTCGTCGAACACATGGTGGACACTATATAATCTTACTAGCTACTCATGTTAATCTGACTATCTAAGACTATAAGAACAATTATATACAAAATATATCAAACTCGCTTGCTCAATTGAACGGAAATTTAAGAAATCTAAGAAACTTTGATTTCAATTCGACTTACCTCATTATCGAACATGAAAATGGAATCCCCTATTTTTGCTCGAACAGACCAAATAAACCCCACAAACTCCTTTTCTCTCACGCTTTCTCTTCTCCTTTCACCTTAAATTCTCTCTTCTCCAGTATCTCGATTTCTCTTCTCCTCTCACTATCTGCCACTCGATTTTAGAGGGAATAAGAACCCTAAATCGAATAAAAATCCCCAATTGACGAAATGATGTCGTTTTGTTTCAGTGTTTACACGCGTTTTTGTGGGCAAAACGACGTCGTCAATCGCTTACGTGTTGTCCTAGTCAGCTCCTGTTAACGGCACAGTAACATCGTCTGACGATTTGTGGATTGTCGCCGGATTTTCATAGTTCATGTAGGGAATTCAAATTTTAGTATAATCCATGGGGGCACAGGCAAAATAGAAAGTTTCATGGATGCACGTGATAAAGTGACATAGTTTGGAGGGAAAATAAGCCGTTTTCCCTGTAGAGATTGGTGATCCGTATTTTTAATGTAAATTTATGTGATACTTTTAAATTACTTTTGTACAATATGTTTTTGTTTAACATTATGCGGGAAAGACTTCTCAAAACAACTTTTAGATGGAAATAATATTTTCTTTTTTAATTATCAAAATTAAGATTTATATTTAAAGTATTGATAACAGGAGTGATGGTGAATGCGATGCTAAAAAGAAGGAATCGATGTATCGAATTTCCAATTAACACAAAAATGGGGCTATGTGTTATTCAAGATTGTGAGTTTGTGTGTAAGAAGAGGAGTAAAGGGTTAGAGGGTATATGCTCGAAGTATAATGCCCAAGGAAAAGACCCTAAACAATGCAACTGTTGTGGATTATGGCCTCCTCTTTCATAATGTGGTTACTAAATTATTTACAATGAAATTCATATCATATATATGATGAGTTCAATAATAAAATAAGAAAATAATTTATAAGGTTTGTGTTTAGTAATAAAATAGAAAATAATTATAAGGTTTGTGATTCTTATTAATGAGAAAAATTATATTGTTCTTAAACTTCACCTAATAAATGAAGCTAGAATTGTGCTTAAGGCTTCCAACAATGTTTAATTGTTTACATTCTTTATCCATGTCTAAATATATGTTTTACTTAACTAGGATTTAATCCCGTGGTACACCACATGACAATTATTTAGTTTTATTTATAATGATGTTTGATTTTAACGGTATCCAATGTAGTAATAAAATTATATCTTTTTAATTTAGTATTTTTTTATATATAAGCGGTGATACAATTATTATTAAAGTATTATAATTTTATCAGGATAAAACACTAAAATTATGAAATATAACTGTTTGTATAATGTATAATTAATCAGAATAATATTTTTTTTATATTTAAAATAATACTATTTATTGTTTTGTTTAATATATAATTATTTAATTTAACTGATTGTTAATTTAATTTAACTGTTTAATGATTGATTTTATTTATTTATTTTAGGACACATATATAGAAAACAAATTTGCTATTAATAAGGAATTTAGGTTGAATTAATTAGTTTCTATAAAAAAATTGATTTTGTCAATTTACCATATTTTACTTATTGCTTTTAGTGCAATTTTGTAGGGACTAAAATTTTAAATAAGCAAAATTAAATGATAGAACCGAAAATGTACTTCAGAAATGTACATATAGATTAGAGGCGAGAGGCTATAAGTCATGTATATACGCAAACAATATGAGATTCCAATATTCAGTGTATATTACGTGAATATGATAACTAGCAAAAGAGACCTCAGATGAAGATCATTTTAAGTAATAACTAGGCTTAAACAGAAAAACATACCCAAAAGTTTAATCCAGGATTCAACCCAAAAAACCAGTTTGAGAAAGATACAAGTATAATCAAATTACCCGGTTTTACAATATCAAACTCGTGGGTTTGGGTTCGGATTTTGAGATTATCCAATGCCCATATAGGCATCCATAAAATTCAAACATATAATTGAATATCCAAAATATTAATGATACTTAATCTTGATATAATATAATTATCCAAAATTATAGTTATAATTACTCCATCTGTTTCACAAAGAGTGTCATTCTGACACTTTTCACATAAATTAAGAAAACATTGAAATATACATATATGCCCTTATTTAATAAATTTTTAATAGATTATTTTAGTTATAGATTAAGAGTAAAACTAGGAAATATAATGTAAAATATGCATTGGAAATATAAAATAATGCATTGAAATTGTAAAGTAACACTCTTTGTGAAACAAAGAAAAATCTTCAGAATGACACTATTTGTGAAACGGAGGGAGTATGAAAATATAACTACTCAAAATACCTGAAATATCCAATTATTTATATTTGTCAAAATTTAGCCAATATATAAATTTAACCAATTTTTAATATTTTTTGGATATTCATTATTTCGGGTATTTATAAAATCCTGATTTATGTAACCCAAACAACCCAAACCCGATACAATCCGAACCAAAACTGAACCAAAACTGAACCAAAAATATAAAATTATCTTATGGATACGAAATTCATAAACATGTTAAACTCGAACCCGAACATGTTACCTATTTACCAACCCTTAGTAATAACTAGTTCTTTGATATTTTTTCTTAGTTTCTCATGTGTATACATTTTATTTTTGAATTTTTCAATGTATTATCCAACAAAAATTGTAATATGTGTTAAAGCAAAAATCTAGTCAGTAACTTTGAAAAATGACAGAAAGTAAAATTGGGAGAAATGGGTCGATTGGTTGGATTGATGAATCCTCTACGACGGTTGTTGAACCTCTTTTATTCACCCCCTCTTAATTAACCAATCAAAATACAACAAAACGCCATGTCATATCATATTTAATAAAATAAATCAAAATTAAAATAAAAAGACAAAACAAATTAAGGAAACAAATTATGTAGATTTCTTAATAAGGAAATTATGTCGGTTTGGTTTATAAAGGAATGATTAGAGTGTAGTTTTTACTATTAAATAAAATTATATGTCGGTTTGGGTTTACAAAATAGTGATTAGGGTTTATATTTTACAATTAAACAAAATTATACTCCCTCCGTTTCAAAATATAGGATATTTTAAGCAAAGCACGCAGATTAAGAAGTCTTTACCTTTTACAAGTTCAACCAATCAGAAACAATACTGCATAATATAAAATACTAAACTAATCTAAAAGTTGCATTGAAATTTGTAAACATCCTATATTATGAAACAACAAACTTCTCCAAAACATCTTATATTTTGAAATGGAGGGAGTATGTCGGTTTGGGTTTACAAAATAGTGGTTAGGGTTTAGATTTTATAATTAAACGAAATTATATATCGGTTTGGGTTTACAAAAGAGTGGTTAGGGTTTTAGGGTTTAGATTTTTATAATTAAACGAAATTATATGTCAGTTTGAGTTTACAAAAGAGTGGTTAGGGTTTAGGGTTTATATTTTATAATTAAACGAAATTATATGTCGGTTTAGGTTTACAAAAGAGTGGTTAAGGTTTAGGGTTTAGATTTTACAATCAAATAAATTTATATGTCGGTTTGGGTTTATAAAATAGTGGTTAGGGTTTAGATTTTACAATTAAAGAAAATTATATGTCGGTTTAGGTTTATAAAAGAGTGGTTAGGGTTTAGATTTTACAATTAAACAAAATTGTATTTCAATTTAGGTTTATAAAAGAGTGGTTAGGGCTTAAATTACACAATTAAACACAACTATATGTCGGTTTAGATTTATAAAAATGTAACTTGGATTTAGATGTTATAATTAAAAACTATAATATAATGCTTATAATTAAAATTGAATTGTATACAGATTTTGTTTCTTTAATTAATAATTTGTTTCCTTACTGAAGAGGGGGTGAATAAGAGAGGTTCACTCCTAGGGTGAACCCAAGAATTGTCCAATAGTCCATCTAATTTGTGAGTAGTCCTCCTAATGTGTGTGAATAAACATATTTAAGGAAAGCTATGCGGTTTATAATGATTTATTTTTTTATTTTTTTGGTCAAACAATAATTTTTTTCTATTATGTTGGTAAGTAGGAGCATAGAATCGCCTTATAATATATATGAAATAAATTGAGGTTGAAAACAGAAGAACTATATTGCTTCTTCGGTCACCTTGTTTATTGGTAACCTTTAAAGCGGTTTGTTTGCAAATGAGGCGATTAATATATATGAAATAAATTGAGGTTGAAAACAGAAGAACTATATTGCTTCTTCGGTCACCTTGTTTATTGGTAACCTTTAAAGCGGTTTGTTTGCAAATGAGGCGATTGAAAGTTACCAATCGGAGCCGTTACATATGTTGCATGGACAGTTGGACATCACCGCTAAAAAAATTCCCAAACTAACGAAGAGACATTTAGAAAAATCAAACACTTTTAATTCTTTTTATTCACACTAATTGTTTACCACCCAAAAATGATAATCTATAAATATAATCAACTTTTATAAATTTTGAATAAATAATAAAAATTGCCATAGAGATAATACCATATCTTTGTGTTCTTAGGTTTAGTTAGAAATATCATATTATTTATTATGTACAGCTGTTAGAGATTTTATTATGGATTCTCTTATCTAGCCTATATACACTGTTGTATGTTGTTTCATATTCTTCAAAGAATCATATTGATCTTCCTCTAGATGGTATGAGAGATTTCCTTCTAAAAAGACCTCTTTTATTTTTTTTGTTTCTTCTTTTTTTTTTTTTTTTTTTTTTTTTTT
>NC_025704.1:15370201-15389200 GCF_000633955.1 Camelina sativa
TTTTTTTTTTTTTTTTTTTTTTTTTTTTTTTTTTTTTTTTTTTTTTTTTTTTCTATTTTTCCTTCTCTTCTTTCACTAATAATGACCTCTTCGTCTGCTGAATCTATACTTGCCGATGTTCTTTCATCTGACTCCTCCCAAATCCATGTTGTTTTCGTTAACATGATTAATGTGACAAAGCTATCCTCCCTCAGTTATATCACATGGAGTGCTCAGGTCAGATCCCTTCTCTGTGGATATGATCTCCTCAAATACATCAACCCCACTGCTGAAATTCCGCCTAAGACAATCACCAAGTCAGGCAACGAGGAAGCAAATCTCGATCACGTCTTGTGGCTGCGTCAAGACAGTTTGCTGTTCAGTGCCCTCATGGGTTATATTGAGCTTGGAAATCAGCCTCTCATCGCTATGTCTGAAAGCTCACTCCAGGCCTGGAACACCTTGTCGGATACTTATGCTAAACCATCTAGGAGACACATCTGATAGCTTCAGACACAACTAAAGCAATGTGTCAAAGGCACCACCACTGTTGATGCGTACATGCAGCAGATCAAAGTCAAGGCTGATGCGCTTACCTTGATTAGGAGTCACATGCCTCATGAAGATCTGACTGTTCTCATACTTGCAGGTCTTGGTGATGACTACAAACCACTCACTGAAGGAGTTCATAGCCGTGATTCACCACTGAACTTCATGAGAAGCTTATCAATCGAGAACTAGCCATTGCAACGGCTGCTCCACCACCTTGATGATTCCGATAATGTCGAATCAAGTTCAGCACCGCTCCAACAACAATCGCCACAACAACAACATGACCATACCTTGGCAAATGTCAGGCTTGTGGAATGTAGGGTCATAGCGTGAAACGATGTCCTCACTATCGTATCATCACTCACCAACAATCTTCTCCGCAGCAGAAACATTAGTACTTTGTTTTTCCACGAGCATACAATGTCATGATGCAACAATCTGGAACTCTAGCGTGGTTGCTGGATTCTGAATCCACACATCATCTCACATCAGACCTTGCTAATCTTGCCCTTCACTTGCCTTACACGGGAGGAGAGGACGTGTAATTTGCAAATGGAGTGGCTCTTAAAATTGCCAACACGGGTTCCGCTCTACTTCCTTCCCCTACACGTTCCTTTAAATTGCATAATGTTCTACATGTTCCTCATATTTCTCTGAATCTCGTCTCCGTTAAACAACTGTGTAATGATAATCGAGTTTCTGTAGAATTTTTCCCGGAATTATTTTAGGTGAAGGGTGAAGGGTCTTCAAACGGGGGCGCCAATGTTAACAGGGGGGACTAAGGATGGAGGATATGAGTGGCTACGCAGAGACACTTCCAATTCTTTTGCTTTTTCAGCTTCAATTAAAATTCCATTATCTATCTGGAATTCGAGATTAGGACATCCAACTATTTCAGTTTTAAAATCTGCAATTTCACCTTTGCTACTTTCTGATTCTAAAAACTCTTCTTCTTTTCATTGTACAGATTGTTCTATCAATAAAAGCCACAAAATGCCTTTTGCTCATTCTTATTCTCTCTCGTCAACAAAACCGCTTGAACTAGTATTTGTTGATGTTTGGACTTCACCCACATGGTCCATTGATAGATACAAATAATAAGTTATTTTTGTTGATCACTTCACGCACTATGTTTGTTTCTATCCCCTTCGCAGAAATCAGAGGTTTGTGAAACATTTATTAGGTGCAAGGCGCTTGTGGAAAACATATTTCAACACAAACTAATCACCTTTTATTCTGATAATGGTGGAGAGTTTGTGGCATTGGCAAGTTTTCTAGCCTCGAACGGAGTCTCTCATCTCATTACTCCACCTCATACACCAGAACATAATGGATTTTTTTAGCGTAGACATCGTCACATCATGGAACATGTCTTACATTATTCACACATGTTTCAATGCCGACTAGCTACTGAACATATAATCTAGCTGCAGCTGTGTATTCAATCAATAGACAACCAACTCCAATGCTGGCATATCATATGCTTACCAAATGTTATTTGGGGTCACTCTGAATTATTCGAAATTCAGAGTATTTGGATGCCTTTGGTTGAAGCCTTACATGCAAAATAAGCTTGCTTCTCGTTCTAAACCCTGTATTTTTTTGTTGGTTTTTCTTTTAGTCAAAGTGCATTCTTCTGTTTAGAACCATCCTCTTCACGAATCTATGTTTCTCGTCATGTTCACTTTGTCAAAATAGAATTCCCATTCCAAAAGCTTTCTTTGCCTCTTCCACAAATTAATTCTCCCTCTCTGTTTTGGTGCCCGCTAGTCACCATTGTCTCGGTGCCATCACCTGCCTCTCCATCGGTTCCTGAGCCTCCAGGTTTGAATTCTTCACCCTCTCCTATTCTAGTTTATGCTTCACCTGCTATGCCTATCGATTCTACAAATGTGCAGGAGGAGTTGTTTCATAACTCGCCTCTTGCGTCTTCATCTCCTAAAATAGTGAAAACTCTTAAGCCATTAACCACCAAACTGAATGTTTCATTGATGCAGACAAGGTCAAAGAACAACATTATCAAGCGGGTGAACAAGTTCTCTATCATAGCTCATACTCGACCAAGATCAGATGATGAACCTGCCACGGTTGCACAGGCTATGAAAGACAAACTTATATGTCTAAAGAATTTAATTCACAGATACAACTTCACAAATGGGATCTTGTTCCACCATTTGCAGAGTATAAGTTAATTTGCAACAAGTGGATCTTTAGGACAAAACGACGTCCATATGGCTTTGTTGAGAGATTAAAATTGTATCTTGTTGCAAAAGGGTTTCACCAACGACCTGGAACTGACTTCAAAGAAACATTCAGTTTGGTGGTTAAACAAGCAATTGTTCTTGCTGTTCTCGGTGTTGCTATTTCTCGTAATTGGCATTTAAGACTGTTAGATATCAACAATGCCTTTTTGCAGGGTCATCTAACATAAGAGGTGTACATGGCTCTACAGGTAGGTTTTATGGATAGAGATAAGCCTGATCATATCTGCAAAATGCACAAAGCTATCTATGGGCTTAAACCTTGGAGCTTCGGACGTTTCTCCTCCAAATTGCTTTTGTGAACTTGCTAGCAGATGCTTCTTTGTTTGTGTTACGCTCAAGTTCTCTCTTCATATAAACTTTTTTTATGTGGATGATATCATCATAATAGGTAATAATGCTTCACGAGTGCAACACTTCATTGAGCTTCTGAGTAATCGTTTCTCTCTCAAAGATCTTGATAAGCTAAGTTATTTTTTTGGGTGTCGAGGCTCACCGATCATAGGCTGGGCTGTTGTTAAATCAGCAGAAATACTTTGTTGACTTGCTCTCTCGAACTAACATGCTTGCTGCCAAACCAGTTGTGTCGCCGATGGTGCCTACTGATCGCTTGCAGCTCACGTCGGGAACACCACTTCCTGATGGCTCAAAGTATCGTCAAGTTGTTAGGAGCACTTCACCAGGCCAGACATTGCATTTTCTGTCAACAAGTTATCTCAGTTTATGCATTGTCCTATGAATCATTGATTGGCGGTTAAGAGAGTTCTTCGCTACCTTGCTGGGACTAAAGACCGTGGTATCTTTCTTCGTCGCAACAATACCATTGCTCTTCATGGCTTTTCGGATGCTGATTGGAGAAGCAACAAGGATGATTACACTTCAACATGGGCATATATCATTTATCTTGGTAGTAATCATGTTGCTTGGTCTTCTAAGAAGCAAAAATCTGTTTCTCGCTCTTCTAGAGAGGCAGAATATCAGGCTGTTGCTGACACAACTTCAGAGCTTTGTTGGGTTGTGTCTTTACTACGGGAGTTGGGCATCAAGTTTGTAACGCAACCTGTCATATATTGTGAAAATGTAGGAGCAACATATCTTGCTGCTAATCCTGTGTTTTATTTCCGAATGAAACATGTGGCTTTGGATTATCATTTTGTTCGCGAATTGGTCCAATATGGTTTTTTTTCAAGTCTCTCATGTGTCTACCAAGGATCAGTTGGCAGATGCATTGAAAAAGCTGGTCTCTTGTTCTCTTCTATTGGTTAACTTGTCCAAGATTGATCTCTCTTTTGGTCGTCCATCTAGAGGGAGCGTATAAAAATAATACTGTATCTCTGTGATCTTAGTTATAGTTAGAGAATATCATCTTTTTATTATGTACAGCTATTAAAGATCTTATCATGAATTCTTTTATCTAGCCTATATATAACGTTCTACGTTGTATCATATTCTTCAAAGAATCATATTGATCTTCCTCTACAATTGCAACTTTGAATAGCAAATATGTCATTCTTTTAAATAGTCATCTCTTATACAATTCCCCCAAAAAAAATGATTAGTTACAATTTCCCTTAAATCTAAATTCTACAGGATCTAATGACCATATTTGGAGATTTTTATGAATTCTTAATGAAGAAAAAATATAAAACAGTGAACTGTGTGACACAGTGTCTCATCACATGGATGGTTGTGGATAAAACACAACATGATCCACTCTTCTCCTCTCAATCTTCATCCTCATTAATTTAATTAAATAAAAACAAAATTTAATAATTTCGATCTTTTTTGGTCATATAAAAAAAGAAAAAGTCATTATTATTTGCTCTTTTCGGGAATCAAAAGAATCGGATTATTATTATTATTTGGTTCAACTTCAGATAATGGAAGCTAGAAGGCTTGCGATCCTCTGTTCACACCTCAACCCACCTGGTCCAAACCCGTCCCGAGACCCGACTCTCAGGGTCTACGGTTGCAGCTCTGGTTCGTCCGACGACGACGGCAAAGTGGAACCATCCAATCTCCAAAACGACTGCGTTTTCTGCAAGATTATCCGTGGCGAGTCTCCATGTCTCAAGGTTTACAAATTCTTCCTTTAATGTCTCGGTTTCATACACAGAAGACTAAACTAACTGAACTCTTTTGATGCAGTTGTACGAGGATGATACGTGTTTGTGTATACTGGATACTAATCCACTAAGCAATGGGTAATATAGTCAACAAATCTTGATTCTTTTTTCTTTTTTTTTAAAGAACAATCAAAACTGAGATTGGTTTTGCCATATCCTCTGTTATATACTTGTAATTACTTGGTGCAATTTGGTTAGAATCTTGATTGATGGATTGCATTTTGATACAAGTGTTTGTTATTCTTTAATCTGATAGCTATGAGCTTTTGTTCTTCGGGTGTTTCAGGCACTCTCTTATTATTCCCAAGTTACATTATCCAACTTTAGAGGAAACTCCTCCCTCAGTAAGTTCCTCTTCCTCTTCCTACCACCTTGTATGTTTTATTTTCTTATGGCTTTTTTGGGTAGTTACTTATGTTTCATTCGGATGTCTTCTTGCTTGAAAGTTTTCTTTAGTATAGAAAATTTGTATATGCGTATAAGATTGTGATTATGGTCTCCTCCAAGGAGAATGCAGGTCGTTGCTGCCATGTGTTCTAAAGTGCCTCTTATCAGTACCGCCATCGTGAAAGCTACTGACAGTGGTATGCTCTATCAATTCTCATTTCTCCATCCATCTCTGATACAGTCAGATTATAAGAACTGCCTTTACATATATATATTAGTAATGAAATTTGTAAGAACCTTAACATTTTGATAATGTATCTTTCCCTTAGGAACCCGTTCTCTCGATGATATCAAACCCATTTCTTTGCGCATCTTTTATAGAAGGACCGCATAACCTATGTCTACCATACTTATTCTTATACAAAATAGTACAAGGCTTTTTGTTCAAGACCTTATCTATCTCATCATTAGTTTACGCAACCATTGAATACCTTACCTGGCTTGTGAACTAAGTTTCTTGTTCTTGTTATGCAAAATAAAATAGACTTAGAACGGGTTTTACCACTTGTTTTCATATTCCTAAAGTAATCTTGCCATTCCTTCTGGAATCCTTTTAACCATTTTTAGGTAGATGATTCTGATTCTGATCCTGATCAAAACTATTTTATCAGATTCATTTAACTTATTGGTTAACAACGGCGCAGCAGCTGGACAAGTCATATTTCACGTAAGCACATACTGACTTCCTCAACTTTCTATTTCTCTTATTTCCTGAGGAGGGAAGTGTCTACTAACAGTTCCTTATATTTTTGCATCTCAGACACACATTCACATAATCCCGCGTAAGGAACATGACTGCTTATGGGCTTCCGAGGTACAAAACAATACATTTTTTAAAGGTGCATGAAAGTTGCCTGACTTGATGGTTTTCTTTTGTTTTGTTTGTGATGACAGAGCGTACGGAGACACACGCTTAAACTTGACAAGGAAGCATCGCAATTAGTATCGCGTGTTCGACAACAATTGCGCAGCCTTCCTGAAGAACAATTGGTTCAGCCCTCATAAAAGTCTCTTATCAAGAGATCACCATTGTTGTAACTTTAGATACAGAATCCAAACACCAAGTACATTCTGTATAGTTCATATTCAGTCTCGTTTTTGTTTATCCATGTTCTTGAATTTGTCGGGTAGTTTATTAAGATTTTTAGTTATAGAAATAGAAGAAGTGGTTTAGTATCATTCGAATCAGAGGCTTCCTAGGCTCATCTAATTAGTAAAACTCCTGCATATAAAGTATCCAATTTGAGATTTAGGATTTTAATGGATCCAGAGGCATGTTAGGTTAATCTGATTAAGTCGTAAAACGATGACTTCAACCTTCTGTGTTCCTTCTCCATCCCTCCATGGTCACAGCCACAGACGACAGTTTCTTAACTACTTTCGACGTTATTCCAATCTATCTCTCAATACTTTCCAATTTACTCACAATTAAGTTTCCTAATCTTCTCAACTTTGAGATATATACTTACGATTACCACCACTTCACCAAGTTGCACGGAAATGCTTGCGTTTTGAACCAGAACCACCTGAGAGATTGACATGTTATATGATTGTTAAAACAACCAAATTATGGTTATTACAATGTTAACATGAGTCTATGGCTATTAAAATGTTGAAGTCAACTTATTATGTTGGACGCACCTAATCTACTTGACTACTACATAATTTACATGGTAATAGCAGATTTCTTAGTTAATGTGCTTTTTGGTTTATAATCTCTAGCAAGTTACATTTTGATAATCTTTCAGAATTTCTGTTTACTTCATTTACTTGTGTCAAAAAATGAGGACATTTTACAGAGGGATCACCTTTGTGAATACTCAATTGTTTTTTTTAAGGATGTGTAATATAATAGGAGGAACAAGCAAAAGACAACGTGCATGGATGGCCCATTCCTGACTGAAGTAAGAGTCGTTAAGTAGTCGCTAATTTGCTGTTTACGACTAAAACGTGTAGTCGTAAATCTTTAGTCGGTAAAAGAATTAGTCGTAAAAATAGTCGTTATTTAACGACTACTTTACGACAAAATTCCATAGTCGTAAAAATAGTCGTAATTGAGTCATAAACAGTTACAACTACGATACGACAGAGTTACGATTAACCAGCAGTTATATAGGCAGTTGTAAAGGAGTCGTAGTCTAGTCGTAACATTTGAAGACTCGGTTACGACGGATTTACGACTAATCATGATATACAGTAATTTTGCTTGCAGTCATAACATACTTGCTATTGATTTACAACTATTTGGCTACTATTCTATTATGCCCCAAATTACATCTGTTTAGCGACTAATGTTTTGTGGAAAACAAATTTATAAATGTTTTAAATTGAAATTGGTACCTGTTTCTCAAAATATTATGAAACCAATATCGTAAATAGAACAAAAACAAGATTGAGACAATAAAATCATATTAACCATGATTTATAATACAAACCAAAAGAGACAAATGCATACCAAGTTTCTCACAAGACAAATATACAAACCAAAAGAGACAAATGCATACCAAGTATACATGTGTCTCAACAAAAGAGACAAGTTCAACAAAAGAGACAAGCTCAACAAAAGAGACAAGCTCATTAGTTAGGTCTATGAAATTGGAGGGTGAGAAGTTAACCTAAAAAGCATCACTGTTTGAAGATGGAGAAGGAACTTGATTTGAAGGTGGAGCTGTTGCAGGAAGTGTGGTTGAGAGTGGCTATGTGGTTGCTTCAGCTGATTGAGTCTTCAAAAACTCCATAAAGGCCGGGTCAGTTTTGCGCAGGTACTTCTCCACTAAGGACAAATGCTCTAACTTGTCCTTCTGCTCAGCCACAGCTTGGAAATGTAGTGCTTCACGGGCAGCAAGCTCTGCATCACGAGCAGCAACCTCAGCATCACGAAGAGAATTATAAGCAGCCTGCTCTTTGATTTGACGTTGAGTTTCCTTCATTTGCTCTTGCATTGACTGAAACATTGCAGACTCTTGTCGTTGGTTTTCCTTGCCATTGAGAAGAGGTTGAAGAGTATGCTTAAGACTTCCAACTCCATACAGGTTTCCTCGTGAATTTTTCAGAGTAGACTACGAAAACAAAGAGAAAAACACTACATAAAGAGGCTGTAGAAATCGAAAGATAATTCAATGTGGGTTGTGAAAAGTGATACTTTAGCTGAATAAAGATGCTTGTGTAATCATCTGCTGTGAGCTCTGGAGGCTGTGAAGTATGTTCCCCAAGGTCGGACAACTTCTGCTGCAAGTTCTTCTCATAATTGAGAGAGATTTGCTCTGCCTTTTGGTCAACATAAGTACCATCTGGCTTGGTATGTGTCTTAATAAAAACCTCACCAAGACTCACGGGTCTTCCCAATTCCCTTTCCTGCAATGTTACAAAAGAATCAAGGGTTATGACATCATTTAAAGCTCCAAATGTAAAGAAAAACAAAATTTATGGGTATATAAAAGTTACTAACCATTTCGGTATGGATTTGTTGATAAGACTTTGGCCCTGATAAGTGGACGTGAGGACCAAGACCACCACGATCAGACATACGAGCTTTAGAGTAGGTGAGACTCCTTTGTTGTGCTTCTTCAGTCTCCCAATACTCAACCATTGTTTGCCAAATAGTATCTCTGATCCATTTTGGTCGCTCTCCACTAGTCTTGGCATTGCAAATCATGTCTTTCATCCGGCGTTGGCAGATGAGCTCGAAAAACTGTTGAACTGTCCCAGTAATCAAAGGATCCCATGTGTGTGTTTTCTACATAGCAAAGACAATATAATGATGTTAGTGGAAACTCAACAAGTAAACCTATATGTGAAAAGGTTAAGAGAGAAGAAAACTGTACAGCAAACTCGATGAACCATCTCTGTTGTCTGTCCTGAGGCACACATGTCCAGCTGTAGTATGGACCATCAAATTTATTTGTAAATTTTTTAGTAATGGTCCTTACCAGTCGCGATTTTTCGTCGCGAGTAAACCTACAAACACAAAACAGGGAAAAAGATGTCAATGTTCTATAACTATATAGGACCAACACAAAACAGATGTCAAAGATTGAGTACTTATACATATATATAGGACCAACACAAAACATAACCTATTAAGAACAATCAAAACAGACATCAATGTTCTAAAACTAACCATCATAGAGCATCACAGACCATCACACAACAGCAAAAAATTATTTTACTTAAGAATCAAGTAGAAGAAAGTATTAATACCAAGTCGTGTTTGGCATCGGTTTGGGGGAGAGGACGGTGGTAAACTTCTCATGGTTTGGCACTTTAAGTAGGGCATTTAGAGTGATAATCGTGTCCTCCTGGAGCTCCGGATTTGAAGTCTCAGAACCTTCATGGTAGTTGTTACCGTGAGATGATGGACGGCTATGAGCTTGAGAGTTATCAGCTGGAGACAGTGGAGCGTCTTGTAGTGGAGGATCAGCTGGAGACTGTCGCGGATTGTTGTGGACCTCCTCTGACGAAAGAGGCTGTTGAGTCTGATGTTGTTGGTTCACCGAGGTCTGGAAAAGCGTATGTGGCGGTGGATAGTTGCGGATCTGTGGTGCTCCTGACGGTGAGGGTCTAGGGAAAACGTGGTCTTGCTCTTGGGGTGATTGAGGATGGGGCAAATCTGCTGCCGGCATAAAGTTGTATTGACTCGGTAGAGGGTTTGGTCTTCTCGCTTCCTTGATGGGGGTCGACCCTTCGGTTCTTTGGAAAAAATTATGGTCCATCTTCCTCTTTCTTTCTCGCTTAACTGGAGCTTTGGTTGGAGCCTTATTTGGAGCCTTAGTTGCAGTATTCGTTACAGATTGTGTTGGAGCCATCGTGAAGAAGAGAATCGGGAAAGAAGAGAAATCAAAGAGGATTCAGTGTAGAGAAGAGAAATCGGGAGATAGAGAAGAGAAATCAAAGAGGATTTCGAGTAGAGAAGAGAAATCGGGAAATAAATCAAAGAGGAGAGTATCGGGGATTCGAAGAGGATTCGAAGTGAAATAGAAAATTAGGGATTTCGTTAAAGGGGGAAAAATATTAGGGATTTTAATTTCCCGGGTTAACCAAAATTATTTTGGTTTTGGGGGAAATCGAAAAATTAAGGTATTAAAATTGGTTTCCGGGGTTAATTTGGGTTGAGATTAATTGGTTTCCCGGGTCAAATTAATTCATATTTTCTTAATTTAGTCGCTAATTAGTCGCTAATTAGTCACAATAGTAATTAAACTAAAAGTTTAATTTTTAGAAACTAAATAACAGCTAAACAGTCACAATATATATTTACATATCACCAATTTGATATAAACATATTTACTCAGTTTGATAGAAGCATAATTTACAATTTAATATAAACACATAATTATCTATTTTAATAGAAACATAATTATTAAAAATTTTGATACAAGCATAATTATCCAAATTGATACAAATATTTTACACAAGCATAATTAGTTAGGAGGATATTCATCTTCATCTAGTTCATCGGCTGAAGATGATAAATTACATTGAAATTCATCTTCTGGTTCTGCATCTTCGACATCATAATCAAGATTTATTGGTTCATTTCTTTCTTCTAAATTATCGAAAATCAGATCTTCAATAGTAGTCACCAATACAGCATCATCATTTTCTGTTTGCAAAAGAGTCGGTTTTTTGTTCTCATATTCTCCTGCAATTTTTCCCCTTGGATTAACTTTTAAAACATTGAGTCATTCCTTCCTTGGTTTCTTTGTGTATAGGTAGGGAATACAGCAAACTTGATGCGCCTGGGAGGCTGTTTAGGAATATCAACACAAATATGAGTTACACATATATATATATTATCGACATTAAAAATAATATATATATATATATATATATGTACGTACCTAGAATAAATGGTTCGTATTTATTATATTTTCTCGATGATAGAACGTCTACAACGCCACCATTGCTCATCCGAGTGCCTCTACCCATAACATGGTCATACCACTTACACTTAAAAAGTGTGATTCTCAAATTGACCATCCCCTCATACTCGAGTTCTATAATATCAGTTAAAGTCCCGTAGAAATCCGCTGCATCGGATGCATCAGTGTAATTTTCACCTTTAACACAGACTCCATAGTTACAAATCTTTCGTCCAACACCATGATCACGTGTATGAAATAAGTAGCCTCTTGTAAAATACATTGGCCATGTTTTGACCTTGTTCAAAGGTCCATGCACTATCTCTTGAACCCAGGTAGGAAATGGATTTGTGGCGTTCCAGTAAGAAACCTGCATATTAGTCATAATAAATATATATATATATATATATATTTATATTAGAATTATTTATAATATTAATAAAAATATTTTAAATAAGGATTATATAAAGATATACATAATATTTAATCCATAAATGATATTCGTCAGCTCTTTTGGTGGAGAGTTCTTTTTCCGAAAGTCCTGGATATTTTGCACCAATAAAATCCTAGAACATACTATATATACAAGACCAACACAAATATATGAGATTTTTTTTGTGGATTATATATAGAATAAAGTTTATTTTACTTAATCGATATAAACTTAATTATACCTCTCAATTGGCTGAAAATAGTCACAATTTCGTAAAACATATGCATGTGCGCATTGATAGTCTCTTTCCGACAGCCATATTTCATTCATTTCTCCACTTGGACGGCCGATGTGAGTAAATATAGAAAGTACTCCAGGGACATGATATTCATGGGCTTCACCTTGATCAAATCGTGTTAACCTGATCGAATGAGAAAAGTAAATGACTTTCAAATAAATGATAACAGTTTATCTACCTTGATTGATTTTAGAATTTACCTTGATTTTGTTTGTATATTTGCGGCGAAGTAGTGCTCTGAGAAATAAGCAATCTCGCCATTGATATAAGATTCAACAATTGATCCTGCTGCATATCTTTTGTTCTTTGCTTTCCCTTTCAATTTTTAAAAAAACCTTTCAAAATGATACATCCACTATATTGGACAGGGCCTCCTAATTAGGCTTCATAGGGGAGATGTATAGGCAGATGCTCCATCACGTCAAAAAATGATGGTGGAAAAATCTTTTTCAAATTGCATAGGATCAGAATTATGTTCTGTTTTAGAATTTGAATGTGACTTTTATGCAAACTTCTCGCACATAAGTCCTGGAAAAATGCTCCAAGCCCTACAATATACAATGCAAAATATTGGGGTTAATTACTTTAAAATTACTATTAAATGACTTCATAAATATAGGTATATATGAAATTAATTAATACCTGATAACGCAAGGTGGACGTTGCGGTCAAGGAGTTCTGCAAAATTAAATGGAAGTAGTCGTTCCATAAAAACATGGCAATCATGACTCTTCATGCCTGAAAACTTTCCATTTTCCATATCAGCACAACTAGCTAGGTCTGACGAATAGCCATCAGGAAATTTCACCGAATGTTTGACACACTCTAGTAAACTTGTTCTCGCTTCTTCTGTCAAAGTGTAGGGTGGGAAAGGAGCTTTACCATCACTATCAACATGTAACTGTGGCCTAGAACAGAATTTGCTAATATCCAATCTTGACATGATGTTGTCTTTTGATTTACCCTTCACACTCATAAGAGTATACATGATGTTATCCAAAAAGTTCTTCTCTGTATGCATCACATCAATATTATGTCGAAGATTGAGGTCCCTCCAGTAAGGCAGCTCCCATAATATGCTTAACTTATGCCAGTTGTGTTGCGTCCCATAGCCAGCAGTCTTCTTTCCATGACCATTTCCACCAACGTCTTTGGTTTTTGGTGGTTTTACTTCTTCCAAACGTTCGTAATAAACTTGCTCACCGGTCAACGATTGAGGTGGATACTTTCTCGAAGAATCTTTTCTCTTAAGGAAGTCTTTCTTATTCCTCCTTAATGGATGACCGTGAGGAAGAAATCTTCGATGACAATCAAACCAACACGTCTTCCTTCCATTAGGGAGATAAAACAACTTTGTATCTACCATGCAAACTGGACAAGACAATTTACCAAGGGTTGTCCATCCTGATAACATGCCATACGCCGGAAAGTCACTTATCGTCCACATTAGCGCTGCCTTAAGATTAAAATTTTCATTCAAGGACACATCGTATGCATGACTCCAGTAGACCACAACTCTTTTAACTACTCAATCAAAGGTTGGAAGAAGATATCCAGACTAGCTCGCGGATGATTAGGCCCAAAATTCAAAATTGTAAGAAACAAGAACTCTTCGTTCATGCACATATCAGGGGGTAGATTGTATGGAGTCAAGATCACCGGCCACAATGAATGATTACGAGATATGCCAAACGGATTGAACCCATCAGTGTATAATCCAAGATAAACGTTACGGAGTTCTTCTGCAAATCGAGGATTTTGTTCTTGAAAATATTTCCACTTCACCGCATCTGAAGGATGACACATTTCTCCCTCCTTTGATTTGTGCTCAGCATGCCATCTCATCACCGCTGCAGTCTTGTGGCTCTTGTACATCCTCTTCAATCTATCAGCAACCGGTAGATACCACATACGACTGTATGGTACTTTGGTTCTACGTCGGGGATCCCTAGGCTTCCATCTTTGAGCACCACAAAACAGACAAGTCTTTTCCTTTTCGTCATCTTTCCAGAAGATCATACAATTGTTAATACAAACATCAATTGTATAATATGGGAGACCTAAATTGCGCATTAATTTTTCTGTCTCGTAATGTGAACCGGTTGCTTGGTTTCCTTCTGGTAAATACTCATTCAACATTTCGCACACCGAATCCTCTAACTTTTCACTCATATTATACTCCGCCTTATTTTGCATGACTCGAGCAGCTAACGATAATTGTGAGTGACCTTCATGGCAACTATCGTATAATGGATTTTTTGCGTCTTCTAACAAGTCGTAGAATTTCTTTGAATGATTAGGTATTGGTTCTTCTACATTTTGAGAACTACCCTCATGATAGTTATCATCTAAACCCAAATTATAACGAAATGCATCATTCACCATATCCACATATGGATTTTCTACTACATTACCCACATCTACATTATCCACTTCTTGATCACTACCAACATAACTTGTTCCTATATCCATATTGATTTCTTCCCCATGTTTATACCAAATATAATAATCAGGCATAAATCCATTGCTAAAAAGATGATTCCAAATTCTTTTTCCCGACATAAATTTATCGTTCTTACAACGACTACAAGGACAGTGAAACATACCCCCATTATTCTGTGCTAGAGATTGACTATTTGCAAATGCCATGAATTGCTCCATCCCCATTGTAAACTCCGCCGAAAAATTGTCCGTCACTTCATCGAACCTCTTGTACATCCAATCTCGAGAATTACTAAATTGTAATTCCCAGCCATTATATAAGAATAATCAAAAGATTTTTTTTTTTGTCAAGATTTTTTTTTTTTTGCACAAATGTGTTTGTTTTGATGGAGTGAGGAAAGAAGAAGTGGTGAAACTCGTATATATAGAGGCAATTTAGGCGACTACCAAGCGACTAACAAAAGTCAGTCCAATAATACAAGTATATCAACCCCCACACCAACCCCAAACGAAATAAACGTGATTTTTAATACAGGCAGTTTACGACTACTATACGACTACGTTACCATCCGTCGAAAGTGTCGCATATTAGTCGCCAAATAACGACTACTGAGCGACCACCTGTACGACCCGCCAGAACTGTCGCTAAATAGTCGTCTAATTGGTGACTTGAATGCGTCTACCAAATTAGTCGTAAATGAGAGACTATATAACGACAAGACTACGACTGCATTTATAATTCTATTTAGGAGTCGTAAGGTAGTCGTTAAATGGCGACTATTTCGACGACTAATGTGTGTTGTCGCTATTTACCGACTATGTTACGATCGTTTTTATTTAGTCGTAACGTAGTCGTAATATAGTGACTAAATAGTCGCTAAATTTAGCGACTGAATAATAGTCCTAAAATGTAGTCGGGAATGGCATGTTTTTTTGTAGTGTAATTGCAAATTTTACTCGAATTAACAGGTTCCGTGAGAGAACTATTGTGGTATTATACATTATATGTACTTATCATTGTAAATTTATTTCATGTCACCATGCATTATAATTTGTTGGTATTCAGTATTGACATACATTGTTTTAATTGGGATGTAACACTAATAATATTTGGTGTAACTGATAAACTTTTATCTTTTATCAGAATCTTTTTTTCATCCACGCCTAAGTTTATTTGAGAGTCAAATAACCAAGATTTTGGGATACGAGACACTTAAGTTTAGCTTCAAATTGTAAAAAGCCCAGTTGCATTTTTTACTAAGTCAAAATCAAGTTGCATTTTTTACTAAGAGAGATTAGTGGCTCCCTAATTAGAGGAATCAGTTCTTTCCGATTCCACGGATATATGAAGAACTATTTTGGTGTTCGCTCCAAGTTATAAAGAGAAGATTAAAATGATTGCCAAGCTAATGTCTTGGGTGATATGGGGAGGAAAAGAGAAAGGTCGTAAAAGTAGAAGTTTAATAGAGGAACTACCAACAGAGATTCTAATTGAGATTCTAAGGAAATTACAGGTAAACAAGCATTGATCTGCCGTTGTGTCTCCAAGACGTTTCTTAGTGTTATAGACTCTCGTTGTTTCATGGAAAGACATCTTCATGATGATGATGATCATCATGATGGCGGTGAACCTCCAGAATTGCTCACTTGTGGAAATCATGGTGAGTTCCTTTATAAGATGTGGATGTGTAAGACGAGGCTGGTCGAAGAGAGTGATGAAGCAAATGTGCTAAAGGTGGACGATCGACACCTTTGGAATTATCCTTGCAAACAAATACAATCTTATTTTCACCCTATAAGCTCGAAGGGACTAATTCTAACCAGAAGTGATTCGGGTCGTCCGTATGTCTTCAACCCTATACCGAAAGAGGCTATGAAGATACCAGAACAGATGGACGAAAACTCATGGAAACAGCCTCTAGGATTCGGATATGATCCCAAAGGAAACACTCACAAGATCATTAGTGTTTGGGAAACAGAAGAGCATGAGCTTGTGACCGAAATATTCAACCTGAGGGGAACAGACTCAAAATGGAGGAGCTTAGACATTTCCTCTTCCGCCTCCGCTCTTCCTTCCGGCCACGTTTCTTTTTCTTCTTCCACGGTGACCATTCGTGGATATTTACTGGACGGCCAGTCGGCCACCATAAGCGATGTGAGTGTCTAAGTATAAACTTGGGCTTTTATTTTCATAAAATTTAGGATTAACGATAATTGTTTATATCTTGCAAATACTTTAGGGATCCGAGGCGGCTTGTACATGTGCTCTTCTACACTCTTGGAGAGGATACTTGTTGAAAACTATAAATTGGAAGCACATGGTCCTACGTTTCACAGCCTGGAGATGGAGACATTTGAGTGGTTTTCTCACCCGGCTATCATCGAGAGGACTCTCGTCCAACTCTTCCGCCTCACTAATCTTCGAGGGACCTTGGCCATGGTGGATTTTTTTTCCGAGGAGTGTGTAGGGTTGTGGACACTGAGAGATAAGGCAAGAGAAGAATGGTCGTTGGACTACAGATTTGACGCCAACGTGTTCAGAGACAAAGTGAGACACTTCTGCCGCGGCTATGAAAAGAGTACAAGCAAATTACATGTGGTCGGTGCTTGGAAGGAAGGGCTGCTTCTAAGGATTTGGGGTTCTACTGTCTGTATTTACTTGAACCTCAAGACAAAAGGTATGGAGTTTATTGGGTTTGAGAATGAGATTCAAGAATTAATAACTCGGGATTTCATCGTCAGTTTATAATTGAAGAAACAGAGGATTTGTATGAGTTACAAGCTACCGCAGAATGTACCTGAAGGACTTCAGACGAAGCGGGAAAGTGTCAAGTTGTCTTTGCCAGCACAACACCTTGAAGACAGTGCGGTGCATCGAGGGTGGAGTTGTTGAGCATGGGCAAAAAAGGTGTCAGCCTAAAAGGTGTCCGTTGGAAGCTACAAGCAAGTGGAGTGTTAAAGTCAACATAATGATGAGGGTTCGCCTATGACACATTGGACAAAGAGAGGTTCTTGAAGGACATGGTGCATAGGATGACTTGCTGGATAAAAAAGAGTATGGTGAAGAGTGTTGCTGTCTATAAAAGAGAAGTATTTCACATCTTTGTGCGTTACCACTTTTAGAGAGAGAAAAGTGTGTGTGTTTAGATCTAAGTAGAAGAACAATATTTCTTGAGAGTTTCATTGGTGAGTGAATAAAGAGTGAGCATAGCTGTTGCTGTGCAGGTAAGATTGGGTAGATTAGGATTGGTTCAGTGGCAAACCAACTGTTGTGGTGTTGCATAAAACTGATCAAACAAGCTTGTAATATAGTTGTTTGAGAAAGTCTTAATAAAGCTCAGTTTACTGTTTTCCTGGTGTTCTTGTAGCAGTATTCACGGTTCTAGTTATTTCAATTGGTATCAGAGCGGGAAACCGATCTGAGACTGTCGTCTCTACACAGGTTAGATCCTAAGTTATGGAACCAAATACTGATGGTACAGGTACAAGTAAGAACATCATGCTGGATACTAAAAGATATGGATATTGGAAAGTTCGAATGACACAACTCATCAGAGGCCAAGGAGAAGATGCATGGACAGCTGTTGAAGAAGGATGGGAACCTCCGTTTGATACAACAGAAGATGGAGTTAAAGTTCCAAAACCTAAAGCCAGATGGACGATTGACGAGAAGAATCTGTCAAAATTCAATGCAAGAGCCATGAATGCCATTTTCTCTGGTGTGGATGAAGATGAGTTCAAACTCATTCAAGGATGCAAGTCTGCAAAACAAGCCTGGGATATTCTCCAACAATCTCATGAAGGAACGTCAAGTGTTAAGAGAACGTGACTTGATATGTTAGCTATTCAGTTTGAGTGTCTAAAAATGGCTCCAGATGAAACAATAGTGAAGTTTAGCTCAAAGCTCAGTGCCATAGCGAATGGAGCTGAAGTGCTTGGAAAGACCTACAAGGATCAAAAACTGGTGAAGACACTGTTGAGGTGTCTTCCAGCCAAATTTGCTGCTCACAAGGCTGTAATGAGGGTAGCTGGGAACACTGAGTCAATGACTTTTGCTGAACTGGTCGGGTTACTAAAATCTGAAGAAATGGAAGCTGATGAAGACAATGTCAAACCATCTAAAAGCATTGCTTTTCAGGCCGATCAAAAACCTGATCAATTTCAAGAAATCAAAGATAGCATGTCCTTGCTAGCCAGAAATTTTGGTAAAGCTTTAAAAAAGGTTGAGAGAAACAACAACAGAGACACACGACGTTGGAGTAATACAGAAGGAGACAAACCAGGTGGTAGAGCATCAAAACCAGATGCTGACTATTCTGGTAAGAGAAAGGAGATCCAGTGCTATGAGTGTGGAGGCTATGGGCATATCAAACCTGAATGTCCTGTAACCAAACGGAATGAGTTGAAGTGCTTTGAGTGCAAAGGCATGGGACACACAAAGTTTGAATGTCCTAACAAAACCAAGTCAAAGGAAAAATCCTTGTTGAGTTTCAGTGACTCCGAGTCTGATGAGGAAGGGGAAGAACTGCTCAACTTTGTTGCTTTTACAGTCAGTGGAGATAATGCTCAAACAGGTGATGGGTCTGATTCAGAGAGTGAC